>NW_011476055.1:106610-139031 GCF_000754665.1 Bison bison bison | reverse complement strand
ATGCTGAAGCCTGGCTTGGAGAATTTTGAGCATTACTTTGCTAGTGTGTGAGATGAATGCAATTGTGCAGTAGTTTGAGCATTCTTTGGCATTGCCTTTCTTTGGGATTGGAATGAAAACTGACCTTTTCCAGTCCTGTGGCCACTGCTGAGTTTTCCAAATTTGCTGGCATATTGAGTGCAGCACTTTCACAGCATCATCTTTCAGGATTTGAAATAGCTCAACTGGAATTCTATCACCTCCACTAGCTTTGTTCGCAGTGATGCTTTCTAAGGCCCACTTGACTTCACATTCCAGGATGTCTGGCTCTAGGTCAGTGATCACACAATCATGATTATCTGGGTCGTGAAGATCTTTTTTGTATAGTTCTTCTGTGTATTCTTGCCATCTCTTCTTAATATCTTCTGCTTCTGTTAGGTCCATACCATTTCTGTCCTTTATCGAGCCCATCTTTGCATGAAATGTTCCTTTGGTATCTCTGATTTTCTTGAAGAGATCTCTAGTCTTTCCCATTCTGTGTTTTCCTCTATTTCTTTGCATCGATCGCTGAAGAAGGCTTTCTTATCTCTTCTTGCTATTCTTTGGAACTGCTAAATCAAACCAGCAGTTTTTAATCCTTATTCTGCTCTACCTGCGACCATTTTTCTTCTTAAAGCTCCCCATTTCCCTAGTTTCTGTGCGATAATTTCCTCAGCTGTATTTTCTCATACTTTCCAGTTACTACTCATTCTTTTCCAAAGTTGCTCCTTCGCTCTACCTTAGCTCATCTCTTCTAGTCAACAAACCCCATGTTCCTTCATCTACCTTCTGCCCTGACATCTCATGTTTTCCTGAGTGATGTTGTTCACGTCTCTGGCATTCAATTCTGATATATGTTGATGGCTACCAATACATGTTTCCTGCATTTCAGACATTTGTAACTGTCTAATAAATCTGTTTACCTAAAATGACAAACCAAACAAATCCAAAACTAAATCTGACATCCCCACTCGATGCCAAAATATGAGGGCTTCCCAGGTGGCCCAGTGGTAAAGAATTTGCCTGCCAGTGGAGGAGATGTAAGAGACACAAGTGCGATCCCTGGGTCGGGAAGATTCCCGGAGGAGGAAATAGCAACTCACTCCAGTATTCCTGCCTGAAAAATCCCATGGATAGAGAAGCCTGGTGAGCTACAGTCCATGCAGTCACAAAGAGTCAGACACAACTGAGCGACCAGGCACTCTCACCCCCCAAATCTGTCTCTTCTTCCTATATCCCTCCAATTGGTAAATGGTGAATCCACTTACGTAACACCCAAATACGGCTACTCCTAACTTCCTACTTTTCCTGTACTGTGTACATCTGTCATAGAACCTGACTCCACTGTCCACATATTCTTATAATCTCTGAAATCTTCTTTCTTGACATAGATATAGCCTTAGTTTATGCACTCATCTTTTCTCCCCTAAGTTATTAAACTCTGTATCTAATTTTTCTCCCACTGCTCTAAATTCATCCTCTACACAACCACTAAAAAGTCTTTTCTAAAATGCAATTGGAGTATACTACTCTCCTTGTCCTTTGGTGCCTTTCCACTTCTTAGGATTTAAAAATGGCATAAAAGTTTCATCATGATTTGGCTTCTCTCTAGCCTCTATCCATCATCTCAGAATTTCTATGGATGCATTCCAGCCTTGTATATAACAAGTTACCTGTATTCGTCTAATATGTGGTATCTTCTCCTGACCATGTACTTTTGAACATGTCATTTCTTCTGTTTTAAATGCAATTTAAGTGATTTGAAATTATCCCCATTAGTGACCCATTTTCAATACAGGAGCTAAAATAATCTAAATGGCATTGTGGAATTTCAACAATGTTTTCAAATAACAGCTGTAGGCAATATAAGTATTTTTTCTATTTGCAACAGAACCCATAAATATAACAGGCTATGTAGTATCTCTATCAGTGAAAAATTATTAGTGAAATAACCACAATGGCCCTACTTTAGATTTTAAGTTCTCTACCAGTACCTAAACTTATACAGACTAATATTAAAAGCTGACTTAAATGTCAAACAGAATATAGAAATTAAAAATTTTTTTCTAAGGTTCTTTAACTTCGTCAAAGTCTTTTATCCATGGATAGAAAGTGATTCTTCAGGTCAATAATGTATGTGTGTCCCATTTTATAAATAAGAAATAAGAGAAATCCAAGAAAATGATACCATGCCACAAAAAATTAAATTGTGCTTGACTGGGGAAAAAAAAAATCCACACAGGGCAACCTTTTAGCTTAGGAAATAAACTGCTATACCCACTTTAACATGTTCTCAATCAACGACAAGGGGAGGGGAATACACATATGGATACCATAAGGTATGTACTTTAATAAAGGTTCCCTAAGCAAAGACTGGGCTTCCCAGATGGTGCTAGTGGTTAAAAAAAAAAAAAAAAAGCCTGCCAATGCAGGAGTCTTAAGAAATGCGGATTTAATCTCTGGGTCTGGAAGATCCCCTGGAGGAGGGCCTGTAAACCCACTCGAGTATTCTCTCCTGGAGAATCCCATGGACAGTGGAGCCTGGTGGGCTACAGTCCATTGGGTCACAAAGAGTCAGACATGACTGAAGTGACTTAGCATGCATGCACACAAGCAAAAACTAGCTTAAAGAACTCTTACAAGTTTTGAAGTTTATTAAAATAGAAAATAACAAGTACTGGTGAGGAGGTGGAGAACCTGGAACCTTTGCGCAATCCTGGTGGAAATGTTAAATGCTGCAGCTGCTATGGAAAATAGTGTAGTGGTTCCTCAAAACATTAAACATAAAATTGCCAAAGGATCCAGCAATTGCACTTCTGGGTATATATTGAAAAGAACTGAAAGCAGGGATTTCAGGTATCTATATAAATAGGAGCATTTCATACAATACCCAAAAGGCAGAACCAACCCAGATGTGGACAAACAAAATGTGTTACGTCATATAATGTGATGTTAGCCTAAAAAAGGAGTGGGATTCTGATACATGGAGGAACTCTGAAGACACTGTGCTAAACAAAATAGTGAAAGTGAAAGTCGCTCAGTCGTGTCTGACTCTTTGCAACCCCATGGCCTGTATAGTCCCTGGAATTCTCCAGGCCAGAATACTGGAGTGGGTAGCTATTTCCTTCTCCAGCGGATCTTCCCAACCCAGGGATTGAACCCAGGTCTCCTGCATTGCAGGCGGATTCTTTACCAGCTGAGCTACAAGGGAAGCTCAAGAATACTGGAGTGGGTAGCCTATCCCTTCTCCAGGGGATCTTCCCAACCCAGGAATTGAACTGGCGTCTCCTGCATTGTAGGCAGATTCTTCACCAACTGAGCTATGAGGGAAGCCCATTAACGAATGAAATAAGCCAGTTGTAAAAAGACAAATAATTGCATAATTCCACTTATATGAGGTATCTACAGTAGTCAAATTCAAAGAGCCAGAAAGAAGAACAGCAGTTGCCAGGGGCTGGAGGGAGGAGGAAATGGGGAGTTGCTTAATGGGATAGAGTTCAATTTGCAAAGGTGAAAGAATTATGGAGATAGATGCTAGTGACAGTGGCAAAACAATATGAATGTAGTTATTATCACGCAATCTTTACTTAAAAATGATTAGAATGACAAATTTTGTTATGTATTGTATAATTAAAAAGAATATTTTTAAGTGGGCTACATATATACTCTTTCATATTAAATGGGGAAATCCACTACAGAGTTCTTATAACAATGCACTCCAAACCATCAACATTTCTATGACCCTGTGTTTTTAATGTCAGGAAGCAAGCATCATTTTGTAGAGGGCACTGAACTTGCAATGACTGTTCAGTTTTTACTGACTTTGGCTGTTGATTTTTTGGCCAGCCCCTTACTGTTTCCTGTAATACTTGGTTACCAGACTTTTATCAGATTTTTAAAACAGGCGAGACATTTTATATGGGAAAGGAAGGTTATTTCCTTAATATAAGTGCTTCCTTCTGATATTATACCCTCTGAAGAAAACAAAATACTTAAAACATTTAATCAAATTTAACATCTGCAACCTGAAAAATAATCTCCATAAAAGCCTTAAGGAAGATAAAGACTAAAAACAAACTTTAAAATGTGTTCATCATAGCTGTTTTTTATTGTTAAAAATTATATCCCTTCTAATCCTCTCAATTCTAAAATTTGAAGACAATGTCTTTGACTGCAACCTCTATAATCCCCTTGCTCATCATTTTCCTTGAACCCCATTTCCCAAGTTCTTCAGGTATAACCTCTCAGTAATAATCCCAAATTCTATACACATTCAAACATCTAATTTTCTTTGCTTCTGAGCTGCTCTATGTTACTAACAAATCATCTATAATAATTCACACCATTACACATTTACTGCTTCCAAACTGAACTTTTCCAACAGGCTGTTTATCAGGTTTTCTGTCTATCCTTAATGCATGCGGCAGACATCAGGACTGTTCATACAGACTGAATGCACTGGTAAACCGCCCTTTTCCACCCTCTGTGATACTAGCCTGACTGTGAAGCCTTGCTCAGCCAGTGAGATGTGAGCGGCAGCGCCTGGATCACTTCTGGGTTGACAGTTTTAAGCCCTCACACGTGACTGATTCCCCACATTGTGCCCCCTTCACTGCCCTCTCACGCAATGCTGCAACAATTAGAGAAACACTGGTGGAGATGCGGGTACCATGCGTCTCAGGCCCTGAGACATCACAGGAAAAGACGTCATGCTGACCTCCACTGGACGTGTGTTGTGAGCAAGAAACAATCTAGTGTTAAGACACTGAGATTTTCAGGTTGCTACCACTGCAAAGGCCAGAATCTAGCCTAGCCTGGCTGACACACTTGCCCTTTTTCCTACTTCCTGAAGTAGCTATTTGCATCCTTTAAGACTTTAGCATAAACTCTCCCAACTTCCATCCTCATTACTCATCAACTCATTAGTAGAAGGACTGTTCTCAGCTACTTTACTCTTAATATCATGATTTACTTTTTACTGCTACTATTACAATATATTTAAATAAAAATTTTACCTTCTAAGTTATTTTTGCTCTGTTGGGAGGTATAGTTCACACGTTCTGTGTTTAGGTTGCTTGTCTTAATCTGATCACTAGAAAAAAAAAAAAACACACACCAAATATATCAGCTATCATGGATTATTATTTACTTTACCCTAAGAAAAAGGAAGGAAACAACATTTGTTAAACAATTATCATACACCATGTGCTGCTCTAGGGGATTAATTACATCTCAACAATACTTAAAGTAGTGAATATCCTCATTTTACAACAGTTATTATCTTCATGTCACAGATTAAGGCTGTGATAGTCGAATTAATTTGCTCAATGACTTAAAGAAGCACAAGCTGGAATCAAGATTGCTGGGAGAAATATCAATAACCTCAGATATGCAGATGACACCACCCTTATGGCAGAAAGTGAAGAGGAACTAAAGAGCCTGTTGATGAAAGTGAAAGAGGAGAGTGAAAAAGTTGAGCTTCAGAAAACGAAGATCATGGCATCTGGTCCCATCACTTCATGGCAAATAGATGGGGAAACAGTGGAAACAGTGGCAGATTTTACTTTTTGGGCTCCAAAATCACTGCAGATGGTGACTGCAGCCATGAAATTAAAAGACGCTTACTCCTTGGAAGGAAAGTTATGACCAACCTAGATAGCATATTAAAAAGCATAGATATTACTTTGCAAAGAAAGGTCCATCTAATCAAGGCTATGATTTTTCCAGTGGTCATGTATGGATGTGAGAGTTGGACTATAAAGAAAGCTGAGCGCCAAAGAATTGATGCTTTTGAACTGTGGTGTTGGAGAAGACTCTTGAGAATCCCTTGGACTGCAAGGAGATCCAACCAGTCCATCCTAAAGGAGACCAGTCCTGGGTGTTCACTGGAAGGACTGATGCTGAGGCTGAAACTCCAATATTCTGGCCACCTCATGAGAAGAGCTGACTCATTGGAAAAGACTCTGATGCTGGGAGGGATTGGGGGCAGGAGGAGAAGGGGACGACAGAGGATGACATGGCTGGATGGCATCACCGACTCAATGGACATGAGTTTGGGTGAACTCCGGGATTTGGTGATGGACAGGGAGGCCTGGTGTGCTGCAATTCATGGGGTCACAAAGAGTTGGACACAACTGAGCAACTGAACTGAACTGAAGCCTATCTAGTTACAAAGTCCTGATCTTTCTAATACCTTAAGAACTATTATGAAATTACCCTGCCAAATAAAAAAACTTCCCTAAGTCTTCATTATAATGATTATTTTAGTAAAACATGGGTGGTCATTTTTTACAAATCTGGCTTTTCAATAATCAATGTGATAAAATACCAGCTAATATCAAATTAAGATGTTTTAGACTGATTAAGGGAAGACATAGTGGGTTAACTGACCTAAGCTATGGACATTTTTCAGAGGTTACACAGAGATGTGGAAGTAGACTGCTAACAGTAATATAATAAATGTTTTCAGAATTAAGAATTATTGAACACATAGCAGGAGTCACAATACTCGTATCAGATAAATTAGACTTTAAAACAAAGGCTGTGAAAAGAGACAAAGAAGGTCACTACATAATGATCAAAGGATCAATCCAAGAAGAAGATATAACAATTATAAATATATATCCACCCAACATGGGAGCACCGCAGTATGTAAGACAAATCCTAACAAGTATGAAAGGAGAAATTAACAATAACACAATAATAGTGGGAGACTTTAATACCCCACTCACACTTATGGATAGATCAACTAAACAGAAAATTAACAAGGAAAAAAAAAAAAAACAAACAAACATGTATCTATAAAGCTCACTAAAGCAAAGCACAGTAAAATGAGGTATGGCAATAAAAGGCGTTAAATTTATCAAAAAAAAAAAAAATAATAAAGTGCTGAAAAATTTAAAAAAAAAATAAATAAATAAAAATAAAAAACCATTAAAAAAAAAAAAAGAATTATTGAACACAAACTTAATTACTTGGCTGTATTCTTTAATATTTGCTAAAGGAAAAATATCTCCTTCATGGAACTGGGTTATGACAGAAGAAAATAACCCCAGCTCTGAGTTACAGATGTTAGAGATGGGATAATGAGCATTAAATAGATTGAAGAATTAAGCAATGAGCTTAATGACAGATATACCAATTTAAATTTATGGTTTAAAACTTGTAGTATATATCAATAGTTTTTAGTGGCAAAATAATAATACATTTTACTTTCTAAATTTCTTCAAAATAAACAGTTGTTATTTTGGGAATCAGGAAATAACTATTAAAATGAAAAACTCAAAATATCAAATAACCTGCAATATCCCAGGTTACTCTGAGCTCAAGCTCTTTGCTTTTCATTTAACTGACCCCAATCTTTGAAAGTTCCTTCAAGTAATTAAAAAGAGAAAATGGATGGGGGGAAATTATTTATATAATTTGTGTATTACCTGAAAGATGTGGTTTCTTTATCACCACTGATATCCACCAGTGTACCATTTCCATCAATAATAGGCGAGTCCAAATTAGCAGAGCCATTACTGATATGATCACTGCTTTCATATCCAGACTCTGTCCTTTGCATCTGCCAGTTGTCACCATGAACTTTAGTTTCTTTGAGGGCTTTATTTTTCTCTGCTACTTTTCCATTAAATTCAAGGGAACTCCTGCTTCCTGTTTCCTGCTTCATTTCATCTTCATATATAGTCATTAAACACTTTTGCTTTGGATTCTCTTTCGGCCAATTGTTAAAACTCTGATCTTTGCTACATTTAGACTTGTTACTGATATTTGATTTATGCCTTGGACTCTGCTGCCTTTTTTCACTTTCATTAAAAATACTATCAACATTTAATGTTTCTCTCATAGGTTTCCAACCTCGGTTTCGGCTTTTATTGCTGCCATTAGAGCTGCTTCCTTTATCACGAGAATCTTGGCTACTGTCTGTATCATACCCAGTACCACTATCACTCTTAATTTTGCCAGTTATTTTCTCTCCCAAAGCAAGAATCTGGGATTTACTTGAACTTAAGGTTTGTGCAGAAGTTCGATTCTGATGGGCATTTCGGTCATGCTTACACGGTCCTTTTCCTTGACTGTGATATAGATGTGAATTCCCATACTGTCTAAAGCCATTTAGGGTAGGAGGTGATCCAGTCTTGAAATGTGGAGGGTCTTCATCAACCAAATCTTTAAAAATAAATAAGTAAATAATGATACAAAAGCTATTCAGAGCCACTTGTTAGTCACAAGCCAAACACCTTCTTTGGGAAGAAAAGTTAAACAGGAATAATCATAGTTATTTAAATCACATAGTGCTTTGAGGTTAAAAATTGCTTTTGAAATCTCTATTTATGCTTGATGTGATACATTTATAACATAAATGGTTATATAATGATTTTAAAAAATTATCTGCAAAGCAGATCACAAGGTAATTAGAGAAGTTTAAAAAAAGGTATTCTATCTCATTCATAATAAAAAGCATAAAATAAACATATTTTCCCACCTATTATATTGGTAAGATTAAAAGTTTTCTAAACCAATTACTGCAGGAAACAGACATCTAATCACCATTGGTGGGAATGCAGACTATCAAGTATTTTAGGAGGGCAACTAAGCCACACCAATGAAAACTGAAAATAATCATACGCTAACCCAGTAATCATTCTGAAAAATTTTTATGCTATGGCTACATGCAAAAAGTACACAAAGGTAACTGTGAAAGGATTTCACTGCAGCAAGAATATTAAATCAAGTTTTAAAGCCTAGAAGTATCAGTTAAATCATGGTATGTCCATAAATAAAAGAGTATAAAACCATAAAAGTAAGACATGACCATGAAACTCTTAACAGCAGAACAGAGCAAAGGTCAAGGGTTGCAGGAAAAAAAGTTCTTTTTATTTAATTGTATAACCTTCCTTATTATTTGAATGTACCATACAGGCGAATTGAATTTATAGTTACAAGGTGAAACTATAAAAAAAAACCCACAAAATTTCCAGGCTATAATTGAACAAGAACTAGGGAACTTTACATTTATAGATGTAACAGGCATATTATAGAAATCATACTAAGATACATAACATATAAACAAATATATATAATATATAAATAAATTAAAGTGTATTAAATTATAAAAATTAGCTTTAAAGTGTAAGATTGTAGCTGCCTTTCTCCAATGAATGTTACAAGTTCTTAACTTACCTCTATGTCTACCCAAATCTTTTCTCTGTCCCCTCTCCAAATCTTTCCTTTGTGAGGAAAGTAAGTTTTTCTGTTCAATGGCTTTTAGAGCACATTCTCTGGAAATGTCTTTTATTTTTTCCCTTTGATCATTGTGACCTGATTTAACTAAAAAAAAAAAAAATTCTTATAATAACAACACATCATTTTTCATGCTATTCAATAAAAGTACAAACTGCACTACATTAAAAATTTAAGATGCAATATATTAACAAAATACAGATGAGTATATAAAACGGAAAAAGGTACAGTTCCATTAAGAACTTTAAAAAGCATTTATTATAGTTTTTTGTTAATGATAATTGTTAATTCTCAATCTTTTCTTGCTTTATGTAAGAATAAAGTAAATGGGTTACTTTATGGTTAGACATTATTTTATTAATATATGTTAAAAGCCCTTTATAAAATCATCCTCAAAAGTCACTCAATTAGTTATATATACTTCTAAACCATAATTATATACACCATACTTTGATATCTCCTGTTGGATCCTAACCACTGATCTTCATTTGTGAAAATTAAAGTTGTAGGTTGATAATGACAAGAGAGAGTTGAATAAACAAGAGGTTAAAAATAAACTACAACAATAGTAACTTCAAACTCCTGTTGCATTCAGTAATGCTAAATTTAATTTTGGCATATGAGCCAAATTATTAACTAAATGTTTTTCCTCTCCAAGTTAATAATTAACTCCTTGAAGGAAAGGCCATATCCATATCATAGCTTTCTTTGGTGACAGTCCAGATTGCCTCCAGCCTATTATGTACAGCCTTGAGTACACGGAAAAACTCAACCACTAGTTGAATCAAAGTGTTCAAATAAAACTATAGGTCTCAGACAAATGCTTAAGTCAGAAGATAAAATTTTTTTCTATTTGCTATTTTCTCTTCATGGCCAAGGAAAGCTAGTTAAGGATTCTCCTTCTGGTCTTTAAAAAGAATTACATACAGTAAGTGAAAAGGGGGGAAGCTTAACTACTCAAGGACAATGTAAAAATGAAAATTTAAATACATATCTGGTCAGGAATTCTCTGGTCGTCCAATGGTTCAATCCCTGGTCGGGGAACGAAGATCCCACGTGTCACACAGAACAGCCAAAAAAAAAAAAAAAAACCACATACCTGGTCCTCTACCGCCACTTGTTTGAATGTGGCTCCGATTAAATGATGAAATGCTATCTGCTTGAAATTTCTGATTTTCTCTCTGCTTTGTCTGATCACCAAATCCATTTTCTTTTGAATTTTCTGACTTAGAAATCGAGGGCTTTTCACATCCTTAAAAAGACCAAGAAAAATGTTTCATTCCTTTCATCCTCTCTACCAGAAGAAGAGATATTTGAATCATCTTTTCAGTCACTTTTAATACTAATGAGAACATCATTTAAAAACTTAGAGGACTGACATCTTTTAAGGATTTCTACATGCTCTGTTAATACATTCAAAAGTGGCCTAGCTCCTTTGGACTTTTCTGGTGTACTTACTTGAAATCTCAGTACTCATCACTAGCAAGAGCTACCAGCCAAGTAACCCCTCCTGGGCTTGTGTGAGCAGGGTAGTGGGTGGCTGCTGAAGGTGCCTCTGAGGCCACAGATGAGGAAAGGTTCTTTAAAAAGAC
The DNA here is from genome assembly GCF_000754665.1 of Bison bison bison. Classification (NCBI taxonomy): domain Eukaryota; kingdom Metazoa; phylum Chordata; class Mammalia; order Artiodactyla; family Bovidae; genus Bison; species Bison bison. The sequence goes on along the minus strand of NW_011476055.1, from coordinate 128,175 downwards.
TAACTCAAAGTATTAGAATTTTCCTGGACTCCAAAGAAACTACATTTTGAGATTATCCCCAAAATTCATTTCATATTCACTATATTAGTATTCCTAGTGTGATTCTGACCATGAAAAACACTAAAAAGAACTTCTAAAGAAGAATTACCTATATTTTCTGCAATAGATTTATGATGTGACCAGTTGATGACCTGCCTGAGTGCATCTTCAGTGGAAACTGCTGTGCCATCTGGGTTCGCATAAAACAAAAGCAATGGCTGGAAATGGCATCGGATACACTTGGAGACCACATCTTTCCATCTACTTCCAACCTTAAAAAAAATCACAATGAATAGAAACAGAACTTTGCAATCAATGCATTACATGAAAAGGCAGAGACTGAATTATTTTGTATATTAAAAAAATTTTAAAGACACCCAGATACTAGCAGTTCAACTATTCATCATGTTATACAATTAATTTTATTTAGAAACTAGTCAACATAAAAATATTTTAAACATTATCATTTAAAAAATTGATAAGCAAGATTATATACTTTCTATATCAAGATCTAGAATATCAAATTTTGAAAGGCTTTGCATATACATGGTTGACTGACTTTTGACAGACTTCAAGCAATTTAATGGGGAAATATAATCGTTTATTAAACAAATGGTGCTGGAACAAGTGGATGGCCATATGAAAAAATGAACTTTGACATCATTTCACTAAAAGCATAAAAATGAACTCAGAATGAGTCATGAAAAAACTATAAAGAAGACGATGTTATGAAAGTGTTAGTCGCTCACTGGTGTCTGACTCTTTGCAACCCCATGGGCTATAGCCCGCCAGGCTCCTCTATCCATAGGATTTCCAAAGCAAGAATACTGGAGTGGGTTGCCATTTCCTTCTCCAGGGGAAATTCATGACCCAGGGACTGAACCCAGTCTCCTGAATTGCAGGCAGATTCTTTACTGTCTGAGCCTCCAGGGAAGCCCTATAGAAGAAAACAAAAGATAAAATCTTAACAACCTTGGGGGAGGTAAAGATTTCTTAGATAGGACATCAAGCAAGTCAGAGAAGAAAAAAAATTATAAAACTGGCTTCATCAAAATGAATTAATAACTTCTGCTCTTTGAAAGACACCGTTAAGAAAATGAAAAAAAGGAAAAAAAGCCACATATATCTAATAAAGAACTGGTGACCAGAATAAAGAATGATTACAACTCATTAATAAGACAATCCAATTTGAAAAATGTACAACACATCTGAACACTTAACCAAAAAGACATAAAAAATGGCCAATAAGAACATGAAAGACTACTCAAAACATTATTAATCATAGGGGAAATGCAAATTAAAACCACACTGAGATAACGTCATACATTCGCTATAAGGGCTAATGTTAAGATGACCACTAACATGGAGTGCTCCTGAGAATATGGAGCAACTGGAACTCCAGTACATGGCTGGCAGGAATGTTAACTGTACAATCACTTTGGAGATCAATTTGCCAGTCCCTTGTAAAGATTAATACATACCATACAACCCAGAAATCCCACTTCTGAGTATTATCTAAGATTAATGGAAAATAGTATGTTCACACGAAGTCTGTTCATAACTCAACAAGTGAATGGATAAACTGTTACACGGTCATAAAATGGAACACAACAATAAAAATAAGGCACTGATACACGCAACACAATACACATTTTAATATATGACTATATGTTAAAAGATATATATATGCTTAGCAAAGGAAGCCAAACACAGAGAATACGTATTATAAGATACTACCCATATAAAACTTGTAAAATGAACAAAACTAATCTATGGTGAGATCAGTGATTTCCTGGGGCCTAGGGTGGAAAAGTGACAGCAAAGGGACACGAAAGGATTTTCTGGAGTCATGAAAATGTTCCATACAATGAATGTGGAGGCTACACAGGCATGTATACAGCTGTTACTATCCAAACAATAAACTTACAAGGGGTGCATTTTAATGTTTGTAAATTACACCTCTCTAACGTTCATTTCGGAGAAGGCAATGGCACCCAACTCCAGTACTCTTGCCTGGAGAATCCCATGGATGGAGGAGCCTCGTGGGCTGCAGTCCATGGGGTCGCTGGGAGTCGAACACGACTGAGCGACTTCACTTCCACTTTTCACTTTCATGCATTGGAGAAGGAAATGGCAACCCACTCCAATGTTCTTGCCTGGAGAATCCCAGGGATGGAGGAGCGTGGTGGGCTGCCGTCTATGGGATCGCACAGACTCGGACACGACTGAAGCGACTTAGTAGCAGCAGCAACATTCATTTAAAAACAAAACCAAACAAAAAGCATTCTAGAATATTAGCTTAGAGAAGAAAAGGACCTTTAAAAAATTGCTGAGGAGCTTGTTCATATTACACACATTTAGCTGTTTACTCTCTTTACTTGGGATTCTGAGATACTTGAAAAACTAGACTAATTTGAAAACAAAACAAACCTAAAACTCAGAGTGACCATATACCCAGTTCTTTCTTCAAATTTTGACAATTTAAGCTATAAGGATGCAAAATAGGAGTGCCAAAATGCTGCTACAAACTGACTCAAATGGAACTTCTTAATAAACTGCCATATCAAAGTATTAAAGAATAAATAAAGTCTGTCACTGTTTCCACTTTTTCCCCTTCTATTTGCCATGAAGTGATGAGATCGGATGCCATGATCTTAGTTTTTTGAATGTTGAATTTTAAGCCAGCGTTTTCACTCTCCTCTATCACCCTCAGCAAGAGGCTCTTGAGTTCCTCTTTGCTTTCTACCATTAGAGTGGTTATCATCTGCATATCTGAGGTTGTTGGTATTTCTAGTGGAAATCTTGATTCTAGCTTGTGAGTCATCCAGCCTGGCATTTCATATGATGTACTCTGCATATACGTTAAATAAGCAAGGTGACAATCGACAGTCTTATGTAATCCTTTCCCAATTTTGAACCAGTCCATTGCTCCATATCTGGTTCTAACTATTGCTTCTTATCCTGCACAAAGGTTTCTCAGGGGCCAGGTAAGGTGGTCTGGTACTTCCATCTCTTTAAGAATTTTCCATACTTTGTTGTGATCCATAAAGTCAAAGGCTTTAGCATAGTCAATAAAGCAGAAGTAGACTTTTTGGGGGGGAATTCCCTTGCTTTTTTCTATGATCCAACAGATGTTGGCAATTTCATCTCGGGTTCCTCTGTCTTTTCTAAATCCAGCTTGTACATCTCTCATTTAGCACAATGCTTTTGAGATTTCTCCACACTCAACAGTTGTCTGTATCAACAGCTCATTCCTTTTATTGCTGATTATTATGTTCCAGTGTATGGTTATACCACAACTTCTTTATCTATTTACCTGATGAGTTATCTTTATCTATTTACCTTATGAGTTATCTTTATCTATTTGAGTTGTTTCTAGTTTTGGTTACTATAAATAAAACTACTAAGAACACTGAATTATAAATAATGTATGGATACATGCTTTTACAGGAGTGGAATTGCTAGGTTGTATGCTAAGTATTGGAGAAGGCAATGGCAACCCACTCCAGTACTCTTGCATGGAGAATCCCATGGACAGAGGAGCCTGGTAGGCTACAGTCCATAGGGTCGCCAAGAGTCAGACATGACTGAGCGACTTCACTTTCACTTTTCACTTTCATGCATTGGAGAAGGAAATGGCAACCCACTCCAGTATTCTTGCCTGGAGAATCCCAGGGAGAGAGGAGCCTGTTGGGCTGCTGTCTATGGGGTCGCACAGAGTCAGACACGACTGACGTGACTTAGCAGAGGCAGCATGCTAAGTATACATTTGAATTTATAACTGTTTTCTAAAGTGATTATCCAATTTTGCATTTCCATCAGCCTCATGAGAGATCCAGCTGTTCCACATCCTGGTCAGCTCTTGGTGTAAACAACCTTTTTAATTTTAGGCATTCTAATAGGTGAATAATGCAATCTCATTGTGAATTGAATTTGTACTTCTTTTATGCCTAGTGATGCAATGAATATCATTTCAAGGGCCATTCATATATTAATATCTTCTTTTTGAACTGTCCAAATCTTTTGCTCACTCTTTAATTGATTTGTCTTTTTATTACTGAGTTGTAAGAGTTCTTTATATATTCTGGATATTCTGGATATTACCAGATATATAATTAACAAATGTTTTTTTCCCAGTCTATGCTTGTCTTTTCATTCTAACAGCATCTTATTGAAGAGCAGAAGTTTTGACAAAGTCCAATTTACCAGTTATTTTTATGGTCCATGTTTACTGACTGTTATCTAATAAATCTCTCTATAGCTAAACAGCAGTTTTAAAAGTCTTATCTGGTATTTCTAGTTCTGTCATGTTTAGTGTTTTTCTTTCTAAAGTAATTTAATATCAGATCTGGCCTGGAACTGGCTCCAAGATCATCTGGATATTAATCTGAACCTTTACTTTTGAGATGCTGATGCTCCAGGTTCTGAGAGAAAGGAAGGTAAGCTCCATTTCCCTACCCTGCCTGCTCACCCCATATCATATGACTTGAAGGAATGAAATGGCAGAGCAGATCTGCCGTTATTCCTTCAGGGGATGGGTCATAGCTTCCTACTTCTTTGAGTATTTTGTAATTTTTTTTATTGAATGCTATTTTGAAAAGACATACTGAAATTTTACTGAATTTTACATTTTTCAGTATTGAGGTTTTTTTTTTCCTTTCCTTTTAAATTGTTAGCATGTAGTTATGTGTTGTTAAATGGCATGGGATCAGCTTCATCCTCTGACAGCTTCATTTTAAGCTTTTTATGTCAGGTCCAGAGCAATCTTCAGTCTCGGAATAATTCAGCCCCACTATTAAGGTGATACTTTTCTGAGGAGTCTACTTGATGTTCTGTGTACCCACTCTTGCTACTAAGATGCAAGCTATCCTAGCCCTGTGCAGGTTCTGGGAATGGTCTGGCCTTGTTTCCCAGGGGTCATTTCTCCCACCTTGTGCACATTTGCCCTACACATAGTTGATCACTATTCAGCCAAAGATTGAAAGGGGAGCCCTCTGCCGATCCCCAGGACTTTCCCTCTGTACAGCTTTCTTTCTGGTAATCTGTCCAGGAAATTTTAGCCATCTTGGCCCCTGTGAACTACAATTTCCTCAGCTCAATGAGACTGCGAGGCTCTGTTTGGGTTTGCCATCTCTGCACTGCAACCCAAAAACGACCTCTAGGCAGCAAGCAGGGTTCACCATGTTGGTTCCTTTTTTCTGTTAGACTGCCTGACGTCCAATAATTATTCGCTTCATCTATTTGGTTTTCTAATTTTTAATACTGAAGGTCTTTAATGATGCTATTATAATTAAGCCCACTTATTATTAATTTATATAAGTATCTGCATATAATTATTATTTTTATATAATTTTATCATTATTATATCATTTACCCCTCAAAAGTAAAAACCACAGTAATTATTCCAGTTAGTCAAGTGTCACTTACCTCTTTCACATTTGCATCATCAAAAAATACCCATTTGGAACTCTTGGTATGAAAAGCAAAGGCACAGTAATGTCGGCTGGTGTAGCAAATCATGCCAACAAGGTGAAGCTCACTATTTTTGGCATTTTCATCAGTAACTCTATAAAAAAGCTGTTTAAAAATAATGTATATTTAATAGTTCTTTTCACAGATGAGGAACAATCATTTGATGAGTCATGCATTTGATCCTCTAGGACAATTATTTCTCATGCATACTGTCCCAAACTGATGTTAGTACTAAAGACACCACACCGCACTGTTAACAGAATTATTACTTTCGATTAGTCTATAAGAGACATGATGTCTAACAAAATGTAATTACTACAACTTAGTTCAGTAGCACAGCATCTTGAACACAGGACACTTTACATACATAAAACAAAATGAGATAAATCACACATTTCCTGATAATTCATGGTTGAATCACATTATTTTAACATACATTAACCATACTACCTAAAAGATAACTATCTCAAAGCTTAACTGTAACATAAATCAATTTAAAATAAGATAGTAATATGCACACTTACGGCAGAAAGTGAAGAAGAACTAAAGAGTCTCTTGGTGAAAGTGAAAGAGGAGAGTGAAAAAGTTGGCTTAAAGCTCAACATTCAGAAAACTAAGGTCATGGCATCTGGTCCCATCACTTCATGACAAATAGATGGGGAAACAGTGGCAACAGTGGCTGACTTTATTTTGGGGGGCTCCCAAACCACTGCAGATGGTGATTGCAGCCATGAAATTAAAAGACGCTAACTCCTTGGAAGAAAAGTTATGACCAACCTAGACAGCATGTTAAAAAGCAGAGATATTACTTTGCCAACAAAGGTCCGTCTAGTCAAGGCTATGGTTTTTCCAGTGGTCATGCATGGATGTGAGTTGGACTAAAGAAAGCCGAGCACAGAAGAATTGATTCTTTTGAACTGTGGTGTTGGAGAAGACTCTTGAGAATCCCTTGGACTGCAAGGAGATCCAACCAGTCCATCCTAAAGGAGATCAGTCCTGGGTGTTCATTGGAAGGACTGACGCTGAAGTTGAAACTCCAATACTTTGGCCACCTGATGAGAAGAACTGACTCATTTGAAAAGACCCTGATGCTGGGAAAAATTGAGGGCAGGAAGCGAAGGGGACAAAAGAGGATGGGATGGTTGGATGGCATCACTGACTCAATGGACATGGGTTTGGGTAGACTCCAGGAGTTGGTGATGGACAGGGAGGCCTGGCATGCTGTGGTTCATGGGGTCGCAAAGAGTTGGACATGACAGAGTGACTGAATTGAACTGATGCACATTAAAAAATAAGAGCTACAGATAAATTTTAAACCTTAAAATTTTCTAACTTGATATTTATAATTTATAATCATTATCATATACACCCAAACAAGCATATACACAGATGCATACAGTATCATATTACCATTATTCTAGAGTGATAAAAAGGATAGAGTACGTGATGGATTATTTTATAACAGAAAGCAAGAAAGGTATTCCAGTTAGCCTGATCTGATGAACTTTATCAGTTACATCTGCAAATTATTTCCTTTAGAAAGAAAATTTAGCTCTGAAAAACAACATATAGTGTAATGTTTCAAAGGAATTTAAAAACAAAAAGGAAGAGAATGAAAAGAATTATTATACCCCAGGAAGATAAAGCTGGGTTGCCAGATTCCGAACAACATCTTCAGTCAAGTCAGAATGCTCAGAGTCCCAGACTAATCCGATTGTGACAATCTCTGGGCAGTTCATTAAAACACGCCGAATTTTTATTTTTTGGCCACAGTTACTCTAAAGAAAAACAAAAAAGAGAACTTTTGAAATTATCAAAACAAATATATCAAAAGTAATGCCTTACAGAGCTTGTATTATGCAAAAGCATGTATCAGAAATTTATTCAGCACATTAAAAGACTTCTAACAATCTGTCTTAATTACTGATTAAACAAATTTATTTTAAATCAAAGAACTTTTCTTTGATATTTTTGTAAATCTGTTAAAATAAGAATTCAACCTTAGACCTTAAGGTTGAATTTTTATTCAACTAACAATTCAATTCACTAACAATATCCCATGAGAAAAGAATTATACCATTTGTAATGTTTATTTAAAGAAGAACAAAAATGAAATTTTCAATTTAGTCAAATGACAGGCTTCAGAGCTTAAAATTAATCCACGTGTGCCACCTTAAATCCTTCACAAAGTAACATGTTTTTAAAGAAACAATGTTGAAATAAAGAGCTCAATGGTATAATTACCTAAAGAACACTTAAAAAATTAATTCTTAAAATTAATTCCAGATTTAATTACTATTTGCATGGCAATTTCTATTTTCAAATTTACAAGCACAGAAGCACACTAACATTCTCTGAATTATACTTACAGGACATTTCCTGTAGTCATCAGTTGTATTTGCTGCTTGCAGCAATTCTGCAAACATATCAGGTTTAAAGCGCTCATGTCTTTCCATCATTCTTTCAACTTCATTGCTACGAAAGAAACAAATGGTCCCAAATCTGGCCTATGAACTTAAAAAAGATCTAATAAATTTGCACTAAAAATATTAAGTTATTAATATAGGTATGATCACTTTTTCTACCTTAAAACACAATTTTGTTTGAAAAGTTAACCATAAAGTAAATTTCCATGACATGAAACATAATGAAATTTGGCAGTATATGATGAAAGAAATTAGGTCAAAAACAGGATAAAATGAATGATATAAGATGCTCCACCTCAAGGTAATTATAAGTTAACTGTTTCTTTTACATTATTACTTAATAAATAGAGACTGGAGTTTAAACTTTTGCCTAACAAGAACAACAAACTTTAGGAGAGTCTCCCTCTCTAGCTTAAAGTTTCCAGACACAAAATTATTTTCAGCTAAGAAAAGGCCCTTTGATGATTAATGCAGAAATCACAAGCTACTTAAGCCAGGTTTGTGATTTTTATTCCTATATGAATGCTAACCATTTCCTAAAGAATCTAGGGAGGGTTATCTGTGCCAGTTTCTATCCAACTTCCTCCTAGAATCTAATTTTCACATATCAAAGTATTAAGTATCATTAGACAACCCCTTATTTAACTTGTATGCAGAGTACATCATGAGAAACGCTGGGCTGGATGAAACACAAGCTGGAATCAAGACTGCAGGGAGAAATATCAATAACCTCAGATATGCAAATGACACCACCCTTATGGCAGAAAGTGAAGAGGAACTAAAAAGCCTCTTGATGAAAGTGAAAGAGGAGAGTGAAAAAGTTGGCTTCAAGCTCAACATTCAGAAAACGAAGATCATGGCATCTGGTCCCATCACTTCATGGCAAATAGATGGGGAAACAGTTTAAACAGTGACAGACTTTATTTTTTTGGGCTCCAAAACCACTGCAGATGGTGATTGCAGCCATGAAATTAAAAAATGCTTGCTCCCTGGAAAAAAAGCTATGACCAACCTGTGCAGCATATTAAAAAGCAGAGACATTACTTTGCCAACAAAGGTCCGTCTAGTCAAGGCTATGGTTTTTCTAGTGCTCATGTATGGATGTGAGAGTTGGACTATAAAGAAAGCTGAGCACCGTGGTGCTGGAGAGGACTCTTGAGAGTCCCTTGGACTGCAAGGAGATCCAACCAGTCCATCCTAAAGGAGACCAGTCCTGAATATTCACTGGAAGGACTGATGCTCCTTCCAAGAAACTCCAATACTTTGGCCACCTGATGCAAAGAACTGACTAATTTGAAAAAACCCTGATGCTGGGAAAGATTGAAGGCAGGAGGAAAAAGGGATGATAGAGGATGAGATGGCTAGATGGCATCATGGCATCACCAACTCAATAGACATGAGTTTGAGTAAACTCCAGGAGCTGGCAATGGACAGGAAGGCCTGGCGTGTTGCAGTCCATGGGGTCGCAAAGAGTCAGACTGAGCGACTGAACTGAACTGAGACAACTCCTTAGCATTTCCAAAAAGATATATAACGCAAGCTCAATACTCCTACTACTTTCTGTTCTAGGTGCTCTGGTTTTACTTTATAGTAATTTAACCTTCTTAGAGCTGGATTTATTTTACAGTTCAATAGTTACAATAATAGGGAATATTCAATAACAACTAAATGTACCAGTTCCTCTAAAGCACCTCACAAGCAGACTAGAAATCAATAAATCTGACAGGCTCATTCAAGTTGCACGTAACAGTTTTTTTTACAAAACTGACAGCATCAGGGTGGTGCTTTAACCAGACACATTTTGAATTTGAAATGAACCTAGACCTGGGTTTCAATCTTAATTCACCCATTTACCAGATTAATCTTATTAAGCCTATTTCTTGAACAAAAGTTTTTGTTAAGATTAAAAGCAAGAATTTATGTAAAGTCTGGAACATAGTACATTGGACAATTGTATTCAATATTTATTACCAATAAAAAGAAAGATAACTAGAATTCAAAGTCTGGGCTCTTGCAATTGAACAATTGTATTCAATACTTATAACCAATAAAAAGAAAGATAATTAGAAGTCAAAATCTAGGCTTTTGCAATTCATGTTGTGGACCGGGAAAAAACAGATGGAGCTCCTATTCTTTTTACCTAAGATACCGTCTCAGAGCACTGTCATTTTACACTTTCAAAGTAGACTTCAAGTTTTACAGTTTTTAATTTGCGGTCTATCCTTATTCAAACACCATTCTACTTTTCATATCAGATGAATGAAATTGACTACAACTGACTAAACTTTAAAGACTATTCCTTTAAAACAATGTTTCCCAACTCTGTGTGTATATAAATTACCAACTTACTACACTGGATGATCTTTAAGAACTAATGTGCTATATCCAAAAAATCAAGGAAGTTTAATAACATGATGAAATTGATGAGCACCTAACACTCACTTTGTGCAATGATAAAAACATTGGTAGCATTTAGCAGCTAACTTTGGAGAAGGAAATGGCAACCCACTCCAGTGATCTTGCCTGGAGAATCCCAGGGATGGCGGAGCCTGGTGGGCTGCCGTCTATGGGGTCGCACAGAGTCGGACACGACTGAAGCGACTTAGCAGCAGCAGCTAACTGCTATACTGATGTATTCTGATTGATAATGACCATTTCATGTTTTATCTTTTGTACTAAAGTATTAAAGTATCTGCAAACATTTATGGTCTTATTCAATGCTTTCATACATCAAATATTTATACTCTCAAATACCTGTTGCAGTGTTCAAACAATTCTTATTATGTAAAGCCTAGGGATCACCTTTGGATCCCTAAGTTATTTCAATACCAGGAAGGGAGCGAGGGGACAGAGAAGCCTACAAATGTTTATTTCAGGTGAATGGTGAAGCTTTAAATCCAATAAATCTAACAGAGGGTTATTTTTATTTTTTTCTTTCTTGTCTGCTTACCCTAGCTTCCATCACCACGCAGAGACATGGTCACTGCAAAGGTAACACCTTAGCAAAAATGAAGAAATCACGTACAGTTCCATTTACCATTCAACTTAGCTCTCGTCCATAGTTCCAAAACCTTGCCATAAATATAAATAAGTAAACATTTTGACTAACATTTTGTACATTTGTCATTACTGAGTGACATCTATATTTGGTAAATCAGAAACAACCAAAACTGAGATAGACATCACTTAGTACCCTTAGCACATTTGTGCCTCTCACAGAGTAGATATTCATATATGCTATGGTTTCATAAAGTAGAGGCTCAATGTGATCACATGCATTACTACTAACATCTTTGGTAAATATGCTTTAATAAGCTCTTACCACAGGGCTGTTGTAGAAATGTACCGTACAAATTCTGTAAAGGGTAGAGGATCTGATGATGCTCCACAGCTACGACACACACACTGCAGGTAAAAACACATGTCTAATTTATCAGTCATAAAACATAAATATATCCTCTACTAAAATAGTTAAGCCATCTCACCTGCTCATACAGAGTCATAGCAAACTTTTGGTGAGTGATACAAGATTTAGAGGTACACATGTCTGCATCTCTGCTTGGCACTATGTGAAAATGAATCCTCTCCAATATATTTTCCTAATTGAAAAATTAAAAGACAAATGAATTGCAAATCTTGCACAGGACACTTCAAAATACAACTCTTTTTAGCTTTACAAATTTAAAAATCTAAAGATTTTCCAAAAAAAAATAAAGCAAAAAAAATAAATAAAAAAATAAAGATTTTCCAAAATGTTAAATTGAGTGCCACATATGTTGTCAGCTTTTCAGCTTTCCTCTTATCCAAGCCTTCCAATGCTGCTCAATTATTCTCCTTCTGTAGTGTCAGCTTTAAAAAAAAAAATTTATAAAAGAAACATTATAACGTAACATAATTTTAATAAAGATTTTTTAAAAATCAATTCATGGTGGCTGACATCTAGAATTTAATATCAGAAACCCAGACTTCCTATGTTCTCAATGTTTTCTCATTGAGAAAAAGCAATTAATTAAAAAAAAACACCCTGCTTGGATCATTGGATAGTCTATACAACTTAAATTAAAACATCAATGATAAAGGCTTACAATACCTGAACTAACACTCTAACGCAAGGAATCCACTGTTCAACAAACTTCTAATAAAAGGTTGGATTTGGAAAATAGATCAATAAGAGTTATTAATTTCTTTAACAAATTATTCTTTTCACAAAGCTTAACCAATGGATTCTTTTAATTAGTTAATGTCCCTTCTTTTGCCTCAGGACATTTATAACAATTCATTTAATTAAGTCTGCATTTCTAGATATCCTGTGAATTATCATACCATGGATTAGTATATTTCATTTAAGTGAAAGTAAAACTATAAAGTTCAGTATTGTGCAAAACATATCTATATTTTAAACAATGGACAATTATAAACATGAGAAGTATGAAAAGCATATTTCATGACTGTGTGTGCTGTTTTTGTCCCACTTTAGTCAACATGGCTTTCCGTTTATCTGAGAAAACATTCAAGATGTTCATTTAAAAACATAAATGCCAAATGAATTCCAGAGAATAATAAATTCTTTGGAAATTTGGAGAATGTACTGGGGTGCTTTGATGATACATTATCTAGCAGGCCTGACAGGCTGAACTGTAACAAATAACAGATTAGGAAAGTTTTGAATATTTCAAGAACTTGAGCAAAGTCTCTAGAACAGGAATTTTAAAGACATGTTTAAGGAACAGAGTGAAACTATCTCACTAAGGGAAAATTCAGAAAGAAAACAAAGAGATAAGCTGTAGTATAAATGTAAAAAGCCTTAAATGTCAGGAGAGAGTCAGATTTGAATTACAGAAATATTTGACGTGTAAGCATTTATCTGAAAAAAATTATATTAATATGATGGCTGTTAAAAACAAACTTGAAGGACAGAGGTAAAAAGGACACTAGCAGTCAGGGATCCCCTGGTGACTCCATGGTAAAGAATCTGCCAGTGAGGGAGATGCAGGAGATATGGATTCAATCCCTGGATCAGAAGGATTCCCTGGAGGAAATGGCAACCCACTCCAGTATTGCCTGGAGAATCTCCTGGTTAAAGAAGCCTGGCGGGCTACAGTCCACAGTATCGCACAGTCAGACATGACTGACCGATTGAGCACACGCACATCTTAAATATAGGTGATATCTATGTTACTGAAACAATTAATCATCAAATGCATATTTCAGAAAGTACACAATGTATGTGCTTCGGCAAAGGAACACTCTTATTTATCAGTAGAGTGGTAAAAGAGTCTCAAAACATCAACCTCAGTCAGTGATTCTCAACCTGGAGTAAGCCGGGTAAGAGAACTGCTGCCCCTGACAGCTGCACGTCAAGATCCTCTTCTTTTCCAGAGAGAATCACTGCATGAAATGAGAAATGCTACTGGGAGAGCGTGTTGTGTGTGTAATCCCTGCGGAAACAGAACAATGACCTAAGTGATATGATTTATATGCAATAAGCCTTTTTGCTCCAATAAATAAATGTTAAAGTATTTTAGTATCCTAGCTCTTAAAAATTAGAGCAGCACAAGTAAGCAAAAGCAAATGTACACAAAACACACGTGGAGCTTTGAGAACTTCGAAAGGTAGGAAGACAAGGATCTACTAGGCAGTTCTGCTATAAATGTATGCTTCATTTGTCTCAGAAGGCACATCACTTAAGGGATGCAAACCACTACCCTGACCTAGGGGTCATCAGACACACTCACAAAGCACTCTGCGGCGTCGTCCATCAGGCCCAGCTGAAACCGCTGCTCGTCTCTGAAGCTCTCTGCAAGAGCATGCCTTATGTTATCCGAGGGGAGGGCTTTCTCCTGACTGTGTTGAAACTGTGCAAATATTGTCTGGGAAATCAGCAAATTTATGAACCAGTAAGTTTAACAGCAATAACTAAAAAACAGTTGAGTAATTTCATTACAATAAATTCAAAATTCGAAACTCTACACTCAGAAGTTAATACAGTCTTTTGTTCTAAAACTCCATGCAAAAAATTATGTAGAAATGGTTGCCCCAGCCTCTTAATCAAGGGTTAGTGCATAAGAATTAAACATATCAAGTTCTCAAGTCCCATTCTCAGAGATTCTGATTCAGATGTGGCCCATTTTAAACTGTTCCCTAGCTGAATGTAGTCTATGTTGTTTAGAAAGAGTTTTGAGATATTCTGTTTCAAATGTTAAAGTATACTGTAGGAATTAAAATTATGTTATACAAAAATAAGCATATAATCAAATAAAACAGCAGGAACTTCACTAGCAGTCAGAATATTATTCAAGAATATGTGACACAGGTGTTAATCTGGTCTTCTATTTATTGCATTCAAGCATGGAAAACTTTTAATAAGTTCTAGTTTTACAACAATCATATTAGGCGAGGGAAAGTGAGGAGAAAAATAAGGTTTGAAGTGGTAAACCAACAAATAAGGATGGGTCATATTATGTTCTGCATTAACTAGTTCAAGGGGTATATCATCTCAAAAAAAAATTGCTTTTAAGATCAACATATAGTAGGCTAAAAAATAAGAATCTGTTCCACCAACATAAGAAAATTTAATTTACAAATAAGAAACTACTAAAATAAGAAAGATGCTAAACAGTATCAGATAACCAGAACTAAACTTTTTAGCTACAATTACAGATGCTAAAAAGTGAAACATATTTTCACAAGTCACTTCTTATTCGGGTAGTCAACTTTTCCAGGTAATGTTTAAGGTATTAAAAAAAAAATTTTTAGCTACAATTACAGATGCTAAAAAATGAAACATAATCTCACAAGTCATTTCCTACTGGTAGTCAACTTTTCCAGTAATGTTTAAGGTATTAATCCCGGACAAGACTTATGTTCATTCAGTATCTGTTTTTGGATTTCCTGGTATCTGTGGCGTTGTTCTACACCCGAAAACAAAGACCCTGCCTTGTGGATGCATATTCTAGCCGTAGTAATGAGGAGAGAGCGGGTAAGTACTGATATGTGAAGAGGTAGTAAGTACAACAGAGGGAAAACAAAGAAATATAAAACAAGAGAGAAAGATAGGGTGGTACAACAGGGACAGGGATGCTGGGGGGAGAAGGGAGGGAGGGAGGGGACCAGTACCTAGGGTCGTCAGGGAACGCCTCACTGATGGAAAAAACACGTGACCGAGAGGCATAAAGGGAGTGAGGGTGTCAGCCTTGGGGACATCTTCAAGAAAATCATTCTAGACAAAAGGAATAATAAGGAAAGCACCCAGAGATTAAAGGTAGCTCTGAGAAATTTCAAGGAGGACAGCACTGTATGTGTGTGTGTGTGCGCACACATGCACGCAGGCATGCACACAAGCACATGTTTTGAGGTGGGGGAGGCAAGCAGGAGGAAGAGGTAGGTGATATGTAAGGCTACAGTTGGATAAAACATTTAAAATTTATTGTAGAAGACTGTTCTTTATGTTTCGTCTCCACTGCTGTCAGTGGGCGCGGGGGAGTAGAGGAAAGTGTGACGAATGGAGAGAGCAGCATGGAAACATATACACAACCATATGTAAAATACACAGCTAGTGGGAATCTGCTGTATGACTCGGAACTCAAATCAGGCCTCTCTGACAACCCAGAGGGGTGGGATGGGGTGGAAAGTCAGAGGGAGGTTTAAGAAGGAGGGGCCATATGTAGACCTATGGCTGATTCATGTTGATGTATGGCAGAAACCAACAATATTGTAAAGCAATTATACTTCAATTAAAAATAAATAAATTATAAAAAAATTTACTGCTGAGGAAATAAAATGCAAACCTGTAATTTGATTTAAATTCATTCTTCCTCAACCTTATTTTGCCATATAAAAAGGGGAATATACAACTGCCTCCTTTGGTGACTTATTAGGAATGTAAGGAATGTAAGGAACGTAAGGTGACTTATTAGGAATGTAGTCTTTTTAGGAATGTAAATCAAAGTATGAAAATGACCTTTCATTTTCCTCTATTATGTATATTTGTGTGTAGTAAGAATATTCAAGAATGTAAGGGCTGAAATATTTACTTCTGAAAACAATCGAATCTTAAATTCTTGGGCAAAGATTTCAATGACATTCATGAGTTGCTAATATATACTGGACTCCCCGTTTCCACTTTCATTCCTATTCTATTTACTCTCATCCAAGAAGCCAGAGAGATCTAGGCCAAATATTATACTTAGTTAGCACAGGTTATATACACCTGCACTCAAAACAATACCCACAACTTCCTAAGTCACTCAAGAGAAAAAAATTCAAGGTCCTCACAAAGGCCTAGGAGGACCCTTCACAATCCAGATTCTTGTTCCAGTTATTTATTGCTCCATTAACAAAACCACCCCAAATCTTAGTTACTAAAACTAACATTTATTTTGGTCACAAATCTGCAGTTTGGGTGAGGACAGCTCAACTCTGCTGCACTTGCAGTCATCTGTAATAGTCTGAATGCTGGGATCATGGTCATCTGACAGTGGTCTAGAAGTTGATGCTGGTGGTTGGTGATGCCTGTTGGCCGAGATCTTTGTTGTACCTGTAACCAGCACAGTGACTCATGTCCAAGAGCAAGTACCCCAACAGAAAGAGCCAGGTGAAAGCTTTATTATTGTTTCTAATCTAATCTAATCCCTTTTCTGCCACATTCTATTTGATGGAAATGAATCATCAAGGGAAATGCATTTCAAGAAATCAGACTCCACCCTTTGATAAAACAGTGCAAAAGAATCTGCAGACATGTCTGAAGCCACGGGAACTCACCTGACCTCTGAGCTCATCTCCCATCACTGCTCTCCTTGCTCATGAAGCCTCTGCCAGGGCTCAGGTGTCCTTCAGTACCCACCTCAGGGTCTTTGCACTGGCTGTGTCCCTGCCTGCCTGGAATGCTCTAGACCACTCTATCCCTTTTCTAAGTAGTGATTTAAATGCCACTTTCTCAGTGAGGCTTTCCTTACTACTCAACATTCACCATTCCCTTCCCTGATTTATATTTCCTCCTTTGCAATTATTATTACCTAACATACTTTATATTTTGTTTACTTATTTTCTTCTCCCCCACAAGAATATAAGCTACATAAGAGTGTCTTTTATTAGTTCAATTCACTGCTGTATTTTTAGTAAGTATAGCAGTACCCAGAATTCAGTAGTAACTCAAAAAAAATTTGTTAAAATACAGGATTATTTCAAAATAACGAAAAATATAATATTTCTAACAATGCTACACTGTTTATTAAACTGTTCTTACAGGAAAATGGAAACATAAACCTGAATAAGTCATACTTTAAAAACTCATCTTCAAAACTCTAAGTCACTTGACAATAACTTTCAGTTCAGTTCAGTCGCTCAGTCATGTCCGACTCTTTGCGACCCCATGAATCACAGCACACCAGGCCTCCCTGTCCATCACCAACTCCCAGAGTTCACCCAGACTCACGTCCATCAAGTCAGTGATGCCATCCAGCCATCTCATCCTCTGTCATCCCCTTCTTCTCCTGCCCCCAATCCCTCCCAGCATCAGAGTCTTTTTCAATGAGTCAACTCTTCGCATGAGGAGTTTTAGCTTTAGCATCATTCCTTCCAAAGACTTTAATTGCAAATAAACTAACCAAATATGTCAAACAAAGCAAACTATCAAATAAAATTTTTGAGGAACAACAGTGCTTTTTCAGAACTATTAAAGGTTACCTTCAATGCACAAAATATGCAGGCATCTCCCTGACAAACATGTCCAGTCAGCACCCGCAAGCTTCTTCGGAATATATCTAATTGCCATAAAACCTAAAAAAGTGAGATGTGAAGAATGAAGTATAGTAATATTTTTCTCACTGTGAATTAAAGACAAGATTTAAATATATTTTTTAAACTGCAGGAGGCTAATAACATCTTTAAATCTCTTGTACATAGTCAGATATATACAACCACTAAAAATAACAAGTATAAAACTGCTATGTATACGTAGTTGATATATAAGAGATAGACTTAGAAACTGTTTCTGTTGATTCACAAGTAAAAACTATCAGAGGCATAGAACAAGAGAAAAATAACTCCTCTGTTAAGGAATTTATATGAATAGGAAACACGCAGATACTGAATGCAGGACTTGGAGGAGACTTGAAAGAGTGATTATAATACTTGGAATGAACTGAAATTTAGGAAGGATGTATGATTGCAGTTAAAAGTCAGGGTGTACCAAATAAGGGTCAGTATGTAGTGACAAGGAAAAGGGGCAGAGGCCTGTGTGGTCACTGTATAAAGAATGAGAAAGGGAACATATGCATAGTAATGGGGATACAGCAGAATATGAAGCAGTAGTTAAAAAATAAATATATTTGCTGCAATTATCTAATCATCATTTACTACTAAAAAACAAAAAGAGTTAAAAGGACTGTAGTTGTTTAAATAAATCAGTCCAATACTTAAAACCATCCTAGAAAAATCTGAAATTTATACAATGAAGATAACTCATAGACTTCTTATAAGAATGAAATGTTTGTAATATGTGAAGTGTCCAAAGTAGTGTCTAGTACACAACTGGCATGCACTGAATTCAATCTATTTGTTACTGTAAATATTACAACATTTAAGATCTTCAAGTTTCTCTAGACCTTATTTCTTCAAATAATAAATGTAAGAAAATCTATTCACCATCTCACATTTCTTCCAACTAAAGAGAAAATTTTCTCTCCAACTAAAAGAAAGTAATTTTAGAAGTTTCCAATATTTTTAATCACTCAATAACTAAAAGCCAGAATTTCAGAATTTCTCTTTGATAGTTGCTTTTTTTAAAAGTATATTTAACAGGATGCATTTATGTATCACAAATAACACAGTGTTTTGCAAAGCACTTGAAAATGTTTAATAACTTTCTTGCACACCATAGTCTATCATTCCATAAAATGCACTACACTGAAATTCATTCGTCAAGATGATGGGCCATGACGGCCCAGCAGCGGAAAGTACACAGCACGGTGGTTAATGATACAACCTCTGAAGGGAGATCTCTTGGATTCCAATTCTGGCTTTACTTTTAACAGCTCTTGGACTGACTTGAGCCAAATATTTTCTGAAGCTCAGCATTCTTATCACCATAAGGAGGATAACAGTAGTATCTACCTTTTAGGGTCATTGTAAGAATTAGATTATATTGTACAAACACACAGTAAGAACACAATAAATATTAGCTTTTAAGTATTTCAACTTTGCTTTTAACTTAGAGATTTTAAAACCATACCAATATGCCAGATCTACTTAATTGTACCACTTCCTCATCAAATAAAAGCTTAAAATATTCCGCCAAAAGAGAGTATCTCTATAATCTGCTTAGAAGGCTAACAAACTAAGTCTTTCAAATGTAACCAGAATGTTTTATAGGATTAGCAAAATGTTTAAGTCATACTGGATCCAAACTATAGAAAAAATATTTTATGTGACTTCTCTGTATATCACTTAACATAAAAATTTAAAAATGATTTCACAAATCCATACCAAAAATTATCTTCACTATAGTTAACCTTTATTCTAGTTCATTTGCAAATGTTGACTATATTGTACCACCTGTTTTAAAAAGTTAGAGTCTAAGCTAGTTGTTGAACTAGTTTTTAGCAATATAATTTTATAATATAAGCATTTTTCTTCTGCATTATTTGCATGTTGCACTTTAACACGGTTATCTAACAAAATTAATGTATTTTGAAAAGATTAATACATATATGTATATGTATTTAATAATATAAATATAAACCTTGTGTAATATTTCTCGCTTCAAAATAATATAAGAATAAAAACTAAGGGGAAATGGCACATAAACTCATTTTTCTGAGTCATGTCTAAAATATTTGAATAATGTCCACTTTTAATAATTTCTTACAAAACATATTTCACAATTTATTCCAAGGTTTAAGAAGTATTGAGCAACTGAGAACACAAGTCTGGGTCAGATGTCTGACCCAGACATCTGACACCTGACACATTCACGATGCACTCATTTATCCAATGAGTTATTCAAGCAGGACTTCACTTTCTGCTCTCAAGTTTCAGGTGCCGATGGTGGTTCAGTTGCTAAGTTGTGACCAACTCTTGCGACCCTGTGGACTGTGGCCCACCAGGCTCCTCTGTCGATGGGATCTGCCAGGCAAGAACACTGGAGTGGGTTGCCGTTTCCTTCTCCAGGGGATCTTCCCGACCCAGGGACTGAACCCACGTGTCCTGCACTGTAGGCAGGCTCCTGCATCACAGGCGGATTCTTTACTGACTGAGCCACCAGGGAAGCCCCTGGAGGGGGAAATAGAGCAACAGAAAGAAAAATACATGAAAAGCTATTTATTTTCAACAAAATCTTTTAAGGTACATTCTAGGGTCAGTAGAAAAACATTTCAATATTCTGAATCTTCTTTACCTTTCATACTGTAGAGAAGAATAAAGGCACCTATGAAATCTGAAAACGTTGAATAAAAACTATCATATATAAGAAAGGATATTTATCTAAGGCAGAAAACTGGATTAATACATATTTGCTAATTAAAAGAATTTCTAAAAAGACTGAAGCAAAAGCAATTAACTGTAAATTTAACTAAAACAGTGGTGTCCAAATTACAATTCTAAAAAGGTGATTTAAGGCCACAGTGGGAGGTGAAGGGAGTTTGAGAAATGAGGATTAAAAACTCATTCATTCTTATTTTAATCCAAGCAGCTTGTTTTTGTTTTTGTTTTTAAACGCTATTAGCAGACTAAACCACCACCATGAGGATTCATCTGAATTTCTTAACCAAAACAAGGGTGGGGCAGAATACAGTAGCTAATTAAAAAAAAAAAATTTATGTATTTTAGAAGCATTCTTACTTCACTAAGTGAACATTTAAGCCACAGATGTTTTTATATCCTAATAATGTAGCATTCTGTTGAAAAAAATTTCCATTTATTATAAAACCCAAAATGCCCAGTCAAAATATTTGCTACTATTAAAAGTGATATTAAAAAGTCATTCCAGTCAATAATAACAACTTTATTCCTCATTTACAAGTTAAAGAGGCATTAAAGAATTTCTTGAAAGGCACTTTTTAATATTTGACAAGAAACAAACGTCTCAATAGAAAGCCCAGAGATAAATCAGCACTTTTGTCCTGGTTCATTCAACAAGCCTTTGGTAGGGGCCAGGGATAGCATACTCCCAGGCTGATAAGTTTTTCCGAGATTGCCACCAGGTTTCCGTAAGAATTTTACCCATGCCATTTTCAAGCAACTTTGCTTGCATTAAAGCTAAGATGTGTGTACTTATGTGATACTTCTGATGATAAAATGGATGGGGTCTTGAATGGTCCACTTACATCTGCTCCAGTCTATTACAAAAATGTAAGTTTCCAAGTCCATATCTTTCCTGATGCTGTAGTTTTGAGGACTTTGTCAAGTAAAAATAGGATACAAAAGCATTAAGGTTCTGAAAACTCAACAAGAAAGCTATTTTAAACAAGGCCTTAAAGATTTAAAAATCTTTGTGCTAAATTTTGTAAGAGGACAATTTAAGATGAAAAAGATTAAAAGAGTTT
The DNA here is from genome assembly GCF_000754665.1 of Bison bison bison. Lineage (NCBI taxonomy): Eukaryota > Metazoa > Chordata > Mammalia > Artiodactyla > Bovidae > Bison > Bison bison. The sequence goes on along the minus strand of NW_011476055.1, from coordinate 106,697 downwards.
TTAAAAACTGTTAAAAATAACCTCGATGGGGAAATCATATTCTTTAAAGCACAAGTCATTTGTCTTGATGGTTTCAAAAACAGATGA
>NW_011476055.1:95366-105682 GCF_000754665.1 Bison bison bison | reverse complement strand
AAGAAACAAACGTCTCACCTGTACAGCACTGTTGAGAAAGCAGCTGTTTTGTCCTGGTTCATTCAACAAGCCTTTGGTAGGGGCCAGGGATAGCATACTCCCAGGCTGATAAGTTTTTCCGAGATTGCCACCAGGTTTCCGTAAGAATTTTACCCATGCCATTTTCAAGCAACTTTGCTTGCATTAAAGCTAAGATGTGTGTACTTATGTGATACTTCTGATGATAAAATGGATGGGGTCTTGAATGGTCCACTTACATCTGCTCCAGTCTATTACAAAAATGTAAGTTTCCAAGTCCATATCTTTCCTGATGCTGTAGTTTTGAGGACTTTGTCAAGTAAAAATAGGATACAAAAGCATTAAGGTTCTGAAAACTCAACAAGAAAGCTATTTTAAACAAGGCCTTAAAGATTTAAAAATCTTTGTGCTAAATTTTGTAAGAGGACAATTTAAGATGAAAAAGATTAAAAGAGTTTTTAAAAACTGTTAAAAATAACCTCGATGGGGAAATCATATTCTTTAAAGCACAAGTCATTTGTCTTGATGGTTTCAAAAACAGATGATACAAAAAGATGTAGAGTTAGCATTTGGTATAATTCCTTTGGTCATTTGTTTTCCTTATGTTTTTTTAACAAGAAAGAAGACTCTTTTCCAGGTGAAGTTATTAAAGGTGACTCCATATTTCATACCAATGTGACCTCAAAGCATATCTACAAGAAAAGAAAAGAAATGTTTAAATAAAAGGCTAATCAAGAATATTCCTTTTTTACTTTATGAACACAAATATTTAATACATTAGTAAAATAGTATATGTACACTCATAAAAGGATCAGAATAAAGTTCTTTTCAAATTAAGAAAATGTAAACATAGTTCATCATTTACATTTTCAAAAAATATCAAGGTGATATTAATCACTATCTACTTCAAGATTTCAATGGTTGCACGATGGTTTCAAAAAGACTACTAGAATTAACTTAGATTTCAGGTAGTCCTTTGAATAATACTAACTTTACTGTCAATACTATTATATACTTCTGTTTATTAAAACAAATTCATCTACAGAGACTCTATATCATCTCTTACTCTACACAGAATCATATTTCTCTAAGAATGTCAATAGATTTTATGTAAACTGACCTGCATTAAAACTCAGGAGAAACATTAAATTGATAAATCTTAGGGAATTAAATTTCCACACTGTTCATGAACACATGCTCCTGGCTAAAAGGATTTCAAAATGTTCAACTTCTTAATTAAAAACAATCAAGTATTACTAACAAAGTTTAATCAACTGAATTTTTTTCTGCATTCTTTCATTCAACAAACATTAGACTGAGACAGGTTCTGTGCCAAGCACTGGAACTGACATTTTGATGAGGAAAGAGAGACCTTAATTCAGTGAATAATAAATTGTAGAGTGTACTAGAAGAACTGTGCACTGAGCGCTAACATAAAAACAATGTAAGCAAAGGGGATGAGAAGTGTATATAATGGGAGATGGTTTGAACTTTTAAACAGGAAAGTCACAGAAGATATAACTGAGAAGGTTACCTTTACACAAAGATTTGAAGGAGGTGAAGATGCTATCTTGGAAAAGACTTTCCTAGCAGACTGAACAGCATGCCTGGCATACCAGAAGACTGTAAAAAGCCCAGCGTGGCAGAAGAAACATGAACAAAGAGGAGAGTAGATAAAAAGAGAGGATCCCTGGGAAAGAGAGATCATGGTGGGCCTCCAAAGTCCTGTGTAAGGACGTGTTTCAATTTAAACTCTGGGTGAAGGGCCCTAAGTTTACTTCATAGCACAAAAACATGAGAGGAAAGAATGTTACCAGTCAGTTCAATACCACTGATCAAACGCCCAATATGCTGGGAAAGCACTGAGGAATAAAGAAGAAAAGCAGTAGTCTTCACAGAATTCAGGTCGAGAGACTCTTGTTTCCAGCCCCACATATTATTGATCATGTCTTAGATGTTTGGTCTTAGATAAAATCTTGTCATCTGATTCATAGCTTCATCTAAAAAATGGAAACAACAATAATAAAAGCCCTGCTTAAGACAGGTTAAAAGTTTCAAGACTTATAAAACACTACATTATGTTAGCTGTTTTCTTCTTTTTAACTCTGTGGATTGTAACTTCTTCTAAAGTGATCTAAATGATTCTGAAAACTTTCATAGAAACTTTTAATAAATGCAGTCATGATTTTACAATAGTAAGGTAGCACTGTATCAGTAGTAAATTTGTATTTTTTTAAAATTTTATTTTATTTTTTAACTTTACAATATTGTATTTGTTTTGCCATATATTTGAAATGATATTCTCTCAACAATCATATAACTAGGCACCAGGTCTTACCCTGAACGGCTATATTTATGAAATAATCCCTACCATAATGAGTTCGGTTCTGTGATGGACACAGACACAAACAGATAATTTAAAAAATATTTAGCTGCTGTTCTTGGGCAAAATGTCAAATTAGTATGTCCTCCTGGTTTTCTTCCTCCAATGCAACTCTGTGGAGATTATAAAAAAGCAACAAATAGTCTAAGTAGAAACAGGGAAAAATATTAAGTACAATAACTGGCTCATAGACTGGGAGAGAAATAGCATCCAGAGACACAGAGGGCCAAATGTTACAGACTGGGAAGATGTTGCTAGTTGTGAACTTTTCCATTCTTCACATTGCTCTAGGCCGAGAATTCCCACCCCACACAATGCAATGAAACAGGAGAGTTCTGTTACCACCCCAGTGCCATTTGGAGGGTAATTGAGATTAAAACATCAGGTAAGCATCAGAGTACAGCCAGTGGTAACAAGTGCAACATGAAGAAGTAGATGTTTTTTCAGGAAGTCCCTTGGTTTTTCTGTGATCCAACAAATTTTGGCAATTTGATCTCTGGTTCCTCTGCCTTTTCTAAATTCAGCTTGTACATCCGGAAGTTCTTGATTCATGTACTGTTGAAACTTAGCTTGAAGGATTTTGAGCACTATCTTACTAGCATGTGAAATGAGTGCAACTGTCCAGTAATCTGAACATTCTTTGGCATTGCCTTTCTTTGGGATTGGAATGAAAATTGACCTTTTCTTGGAGAGGGCAGTGGCACCCCACTCCAGTACTCTTGCCTGGAAAATCCTGTGGATGGAGGAGCCTGGTAGGCTGCAGTCCATGGGGTCGCTAAGAGTCGGACACAACTGAGTGACCTCACTTTCACTTTTCACTTTCATGCATTGGAGAAGGAAATGGCAACCCACTCCAATGTTCTTGCCTGGAGAATCCCAGGGATGGTGAAGCCTGGTGGGCCGCCGTCTTTGGGGTCGCAGAGAGTGGGGACATGACTGAAGCGATTTAGCAGCAGCAGCAGCAGCAGCCCTGTGGCCACTGCTGAGTTTTCCAAATTTGTTGGCATATTGATTGTAGCACTTTCACAGCATCATCTTTTGGGATTTGAAATAGCTCAGCTGGAATTCCATCAATTTCACCAGCTTTGTTCATAGTAATGTTTCCTAAGGCCCACTTGACTTCACACTCCAGGATGTCTGGCTCTACGTGAGTGTGAGTGATCACACCATCATGACTATCTGGGTCAAGACCTTTTTTGTACAGTTCTTCTGTGTATTCTTGCCACCTCTTCTTAATATCTTCTGCTTCTGTTAGGTCCATACCATTTCTGTCCTTTATTGTGCCCATCTTTTCATAAAATGTTCCCTTGATATCTCTTTTCTTAAAGAGATCTCTAGTCGTTCTCATTCTATTCTTTTTTGCTATTTCTTTGCATTGTTCACTTAGGAAGGCTTTCTTATCTCTCCTTGCTATTCCCTGGAACTCTGCATCCAGCTGGGTATATCTTTCTCCTTTGACTTTTCTTAGCTATTTGTAAAGCCACCTCAAACAAACACTTTGCCATCCTGTATTTCTTTTTCTTGGGGATGGTTTTGGTCACCACCTCCTATACAATGTTATGAATCCCATCCATAGTTCTTCAGGCACTCTGCCTACCAGATCTAATCCCTGGAATCTCTTCGTCACCTTCACAGTATAATCATAATGGATTTCATTTAGGTCATACCTGAAAGGTCTAGTGGTTTTCCCTATTTTCTTCAATTTAAGCCTGAATTTTGAAAAAAGGAGCTCATGATCTGAGCCACAGTCACAAGAAGCAACAGTTAAAATCGGACATGGAACAACGGACTGGTTCAAAATTGGAAAAGGACTATGTCAAGGCTGTATATTGTCACCCTGCTTATTTACCTTTTATGTATAGTACATCATGCAAAATGTTGGGCTGGATGACTCACAAGCTGGAATCAAGACTGCCAGGAGAAATATTAACAACCTCAGATATGCAGATGATACCACTGTAATGACAGAAAGTAAAGAGGAACTAAAGAGTCTCTTGATGAGGGTGAAAGAGGAGAGTAAAAAAGCTGGCTTGAAATTCAACATTCAAAAATGTTAAGATCATGGCTTCAGGTCCCACTACTTCATAGCAAATAGATGGGGAACCAATGGAAACAGTGACAGACTTTATTTTCTTGGTCTCCAAAATCACTGTGGATGGTGACTGCAGTCACGAAATTAAGACACTTATCCTTGAAAGGAAAGCTATTACAAACTAGACAGCATTATTAAAAAGCAGGGACATCACTTTGCCGACAAAGGTCCATATAGTCAAACCTATGGTTTTCCCAGTAGTCATGCATGGATGTGAGAGTTGGACCACAGAGAGGGTTGAGTGCCAAAGAACTGATGCTTTTGCACTATGGTGTTGGAGAAGACTCTTGAGAGTCCCCTGGACTGCAAAGAGATCAAAACAGTCAATCCAAAAGGAAATCAGTCCTGGGTGTTCAATGGAAGGACTGATGCTGAAGCTGAAGCTCCAATACTTTGGCCCCGTGATGCCAAGAGCCAACTTACTTGAAAACACCCTGATGCTGGGAAAGATTGAGAACAAGAGGAGAAGGGGGCGACAGAGGATGAGATGGTTGGATGGCATCACTGACTCAACAGACATAAGTTTGAGCAAACTCCAAGAGATAGTGAAGGACAGGGAAGCCTGGCATGCTGCAGTTCATGAGGTCACAAAGAATCAGATATCACCTAGCAACTCAACAACAAGTGGAGACACCTTCAAGGCCCCTGCGTGTTCTATCCTCACTCTACCCCAACAATCTACCAGTGTGTCAAAAGAATAATGTGTCACTGGAAAATTAATAAGATTTATTCCAGGAATTCAAATGTAATTCTGTATTTACTCTTTCAGTAAATATTGGGGAAGTTGTGCAGAAAAAGAGCTAACACAACAATATTTACAGCAGCTGAAAGGTGGAAAAACAACCCATATATTTGACTAAAGAATAAATAAAATATGGTGTATGTGTGTATATGAATGTGTGTGTACAAACACAACAGAATACATTATTTAGCCATAAAAAGAAATGAAGTACTTAAACATGCTACAACTTAAACACCAAAAACATGTTGATAAGTGAAAGTCACAGAAAGTCACAGTCACACTGTAAGATTCCATTCATCCAAAATGTCCAAAAGAGACACCTCTAGAGACAGACAGTAGATAAGTGGTTGCTTACACTGGAGACGAGACGGCCATGGAGAACAAGTGAAGACAGGGTTGGAAAGTGATAGCTAAAGGGTATTCAGATTTTTCTCCTTCCAGTTTTATTGAGACATAACTGACACACACACTGTATAAGTTTAAGGTGGATAGCATAAAGATTTGACTTAATACATGATGAAGTGATTATCACAATAAGTTCAGTGAAATATCCATCATCAAATATAGATACAGAATTAAAGAAGTAGGAAAAAATATTTTCCTTGTGATGAGAATTCTTAGGACTGACTCTAAGAACTTTCATATAACAAAGAGCAGTGTTAATTATAATCATCACGTTGTACATTACATTCCTAGTTCTTATTTATCTTATAACTAGGAGGCATAACCTGTACCTTTTGACAACCTGCATCTAGTTTACCCACTTCTCCAAGCCCCCACTTCTGGGTAAACCACAATCTGCCCTTTTTCTATGAGTTTATTTGTATGTTTGCTTGTTTTTAAAGTATAACTGACCTATAACATTATGTTAGCTCCTGTTATACAACATAGTAATTTGGCACTTCTACACATTTCAAGGAAAAAAAAATGTTACAAAATGTCACCTTACAAAAACATTACATAGTTATCGACTATATTTCCCACACTGCACATTTCATACCCATGACTGGTTTACTTTGCAAATGGAAGCTTATTCCTCTTAAGCTCCCTCACATACTTCCTTCTTCCCTGCAACCTCGGTCCTCTGGCAACCACTTGTTTGCTCTCTATATTCATAATTCTGTCTCTATTTTGCTATGTATAATTGTTTTGTTTTTTAGATTCTACATATAAATGAAATCACACAGTATTTGGGTTTTTATACATGATTTATTTCAGTTAACGTAATACTCTCTAAGGTCCGTCTAAGTTGTCACAATTGGCAAATTTCATTTCTTTATGGGTGAATAATATTCTACTGTATGTATATAAATACATGCAGCACCTCTTCTTTATCCATTCATCTAGCGATGGACACCTGGGTTGCTTCCATATCTTGGCTGTTGTAAATAATGCTGCAGTAAACATAAAGGTGCATACATCTTTTCAAAATAGTGCTTTTGCTTTCTTCTGATAAATAGGAGTGCAATTACTGGATCATTTGACAGCTCTTTTTTTTTTTTTTTTTTGGCAGTCCTATTTTTAATTTCTTGAGAAGTTTCCATATTACTTTCCACAGTGGCTGGCCAATTTATATCTCCACCAATGGTGCACAACGGTTCCCTTTTCTCCACATCCTGGTCAACACTTGTTACCTGTTGTCTTCGTTTTGGCTGTGTTGGGTCTTAGTTGTGGCTTTTCGTTGAGACATGCAGGATCTTTATTGGAAGCACATGGATCTCGTTCCTTGCCAAGGATGAAAACTAGGGCCCCTGCATGGGAGTGCGGAATCTTAGTCGCTAGACTACCAAGGAAGTCCCTGTCGTTTTTTTAAATGTCAGCCATTCGGTGATATTTCATTGTGTTTCTGACTTGCATTTCCTTGATGATTAGTGATGCTGAGCATCTTTTCATGTGCCTGTTGGCAATCTATCTTCTTTGAAAAAAATATCTATTCAGATCCTCTGCCCATTTTTTAATCAGCTTATTTTTCTTCTGATATTGTATTGTATGAGTTCCTTGTATATTTGGGGTATTAATCCTTTATCAAATATATTATTAACAAATACCTTCTCCCATTCAGCAGGTAGCCTTTTCCTTTTGTTGACAGTTTCCTTTGCTGTGCAAAAGATTTTTGGTTTGATGTAGTCCCATTTGTGTATTTTTACTTTTATTTGCTTTACCTGTGGAGGCATGCTGCTGCTGCTGCTAAGTCACTTCAGTTGTGTCCGACTCTGTGTGACCCCATAGACGGCAGCCCACCAGGCTCCCCCGTCCCTGGGATTCTCCAGGCAAGAACACTGGAGTGGGTTGCCATTTCCTTCTCCAGTGCGTGAAAATGAAAAGTGAAAGTGAAGTCGCTCAGTTGTATCCAACTCTTAGCGACCCCATGGACTGCAGCCTACCAGGCTTCTCTGTCCATGGGATTTTCCAGTACTGGAGTGGGGTGCCATCGCCTTCTCCATAGCCCCCAAAATATTACTAAGACTAATGTCAAAGATAGTGTTGCCTATGTATTCCTCCAGAAATTTATGGTCTTAGGTCTTATATTTCAATGTTTAATCCACTTTGAATTTATACTTGTGCATGGTGTGACACATTAGTCCAGTGATTCCTTTGCACAGAGTTATCCAGTTCTCCCAGGACCATTTACTGAAGACTTTGTCTTTCCCGCTGTATATTCTTGCTTCCTTGTTATAGATCAACTGTGGGTTCATTTATGAGCTCTCTATTCTGTTCCATTGATCTATGTATCTGTTTTTCTGCCGTATTATATTCTTTTGGTGACTGCAGCTGTGTAATATAGCTTGAAGTAAGGGGTCATGATAAACCGAGCTTTACTCTTCTTACTCAAAAATGTTTTAGCTATTCAGGGTCTTTTTTCCATACAAATTGTAGAATTATTTGGCCTAGTCCTGTGAAAAATGCCACTGGTGTTTTGATACAGATTGCACTGAATCTGTAGATTGCCTTGAGTAGTAGGATCATTTTAATAATATTAATTATTTCAATCCATGAACATAGTATATCTTTCAATCTGTTTGTGTTGTCTTCAGTTTCTTTAATCAGTGAATTGTCTAGTGACCAAACAGGAGATGGCAAGAGTGAACGTCGACATTTTAGTAATCAGCGAACTAAAATGGACTAGAATGGATGAATTTAATCAGATGACCATTATATCTACTACTGTGGGCAAGAATTCCTTAAAAGAAATGCAGTAGCCATCACAGTCAACAAAAGAGTCCGAAATGCAGTACTTGGATGCAGTCTCAAAAATGACAGAATGATCTCTGTTCATTTTCAAGGCAGACCATTCAATATCACAGTAATCCAAGTCTATGCCCCAACCAGTAATGCTGAAGAAGCTGAAGTTGAACGGTTCTATGAAGACCTAAAAGACCTTCTAAAACTAACACCCAAAACTGATGTCCTTTTCATTATAGGAGACTGGAATGCAAAAGTAGGGAGTTGAGCAATACCTGGAGTAGCAGCCAAATTTGAAATTTGGGCTTGGAGTACAGAATGAAGCAGGGCAAAGGCTAATAGAGTTCTGCCAAGAGAATGCACTGGTCATAGCAAACAAGAAAAGAAAACAAAACAACAAACAAAAGAGGAATCTACACATGGACATCACCAGATGGTCAACACTGAAATCAGACTGATTATATTTGTTGCAGCCAAGATGGAAAAGCTCTATACAGTCTGCAAAAACAAGACAGGGAACTGACTATGGCTGAGATCATGAACTCCTTATTGCCAAATTCAGACTTAAATTGAGTGGGGAAAACCACTAAACCATTCAGGTATGGCCTAAATCAAATCCCTTATGATTATACAGTGGAAGTGAGAAATAGATTTAAGGGATTAGATCTGATAGAGTGCCTGATGAACTATGGACAGAGGTTCCTGACATTGTACTGGAGACCGGGATCAAGACCATCCCCAAGAAAAAGAAATGCAAAAAAGCAAAATGGCTGTCTGAGGAGGCCTTACAAATAGCTGTGAAAAGAAGAGAAGCAAAAAGCAAAGGAGAAAAAGAAAGATATACCCATTTGAATGCAGAGTTCCAAAGAACAGCAAGGAGAGATAGGAAAGCCTTCCTCAGGGATCAATGCAAAGAAATACAGGAAAACAACAGAATGGGAAAGACTAGAGATCTCTTCAAGAAAATCAGAGATACCAAAGGAACATTTCATGCAAAGATGGGCTCGATAAAGGACAGAAATGGTATGGACCTAACAGAAGCAAAAGATATTAGGAAGAGATAGCACGAATACACGGAAGAACTATACAAAGAAGATCTGCATGACCCAGATAATCAGGATGGTGTGATCACTCACCTAGAGCCAGACATCCTGGAATGTGAAGTCAAGTGGGCCTTAGGAAGCATCAGTACGAACAAAGCTAGTAGAGGTGATGGAATTCCAGTTGAGCTATTTCAGATCCTAAGAGATGATGCTGTGAAGTGCTGCACTCAATGTGCCAGCAAAGTTGTAAAACTCAGCAGTGGCCACAGGACTGGAAAAGGTCAGTTTTCATTCCAATCCCAAAGAAAGGCAATGTCAAAGAATGCTCAAACTACCGCACAATTACACTCATCTCACACGCTAGCGAAGTAATGCTCAAAATTCTCCAAGCCAGTCTTCAGCAATACATGAACTGTGAACTTCCAGATGTTCAAGCTGGTTTTAGAAAAGGCAGAGGAACCAGAGATCAAATTGCCAACATCCACTGGATCACCGAAAAAGCAAGAGAGTTCCAGAAAAACATCTACTTCTGCTTTATTGACTATACCAAAGCCTTTGACTGTGGGGATCACCACAAACTGTGGAAAATTCTGAAAGAGATGTGAATACCAGACCACCTGACCTGCCTCTTGAGAAACCTGTATGCAGGTCAAGAAGCAACAGTTAGAACTGGACATGGAACAACAGACTGGTTCCAAATAGGAAAAGGAGTACGTCAAGGCTATATATTGTCACCCTGCTTATTTAACTTATATGCAGAGTACATCATGAAACGCTGGGCTAGAGGAAGTACAAGCTGGAATCAAGATTGCTGGGAGAAATATCAATAACCTCAGATATGCAGATGACACCACC
>NW_011476055.1:75866-95266 GCF_000754665.1 Bison bison bison | reverse complement strand
GAAAGTGAAGAAGAACTAAAAAGCCTCTTGATGAAAGTGAAAGAGGAGAGTGAAACAGTTGGCTTAAAGCTCAACATTCAGAAAACTAAGATTATGGCATCTGTTCCAATCACTTCATGGCAAATAGATGGAGAAACAGTGGAAACAGTGGCAGACTTTATTTTGGGGGGCTTCAAAATCACTGCAGATGGTGACTGCAGCCATGAAATTAAAAGATGCTTGCTCCTTGGAAGAAAAGTTATGTCCAACCTAGACAGCATATTAAAAGGTAGAGACATTAATTTGCCAACAAAGGTCCATCTAGTCATGGCTATGGTTTTTCTAGTGGTCATGTATGGATGTGAGAGTTGGACTATAAAAAAAGCAGAGCACTGAATAATTGATGCTTTTGAACTGTGGTGTTGGAGAAAACTCTTGTGAGTCCCTTGGATTGCAAGGAGATCCAACCAGTCCATCCTAAAGGAGATCAGTCCTCGGTGTTCATTGGAAGGACTGATGTTGAAGCTGAACTCCAATACTTTGACCATCTCATGAGAAGAGCTGACTCATTGGAAAAGACCCTGATGCTGGGAAAGATTGAGGGCAGGAGGAGAAGGGGACGACATAGGATGAGACGGTTGGATGGCATCACCGACTCAATGGAGATGGGTTTGGGTAAACTCCGGGAGTTGTTGATGGACAGGGAGGCCTGGCGTGCTACAGTCCATGAGGTCACAAAGAGTCAGACACGACTGAGCGACTGAACTGAACTGAAGTACCAGACTACAGTCCATGGGGTCACAGAGCGTCAGACACATCTTAGTGACTAAACAACAACAGGTCTTTTACCTCCAGAGTTAGATCTTTTTCTAAGTTGTATTCTTTTAAATGCAATTGTAAATTCTAACCACCAATGATTTGATTAGGCTACTAGATCAGTCTCGGTAAATGGTAGTAACAGCTGAACTTGGACTCATTATAGCTGTTATAGGACTTCCCTTGTGGCTCAGACAATAAAGCATCTGCCTACAATGCAGGAGACCTGGGTTCGATCCCTGGGTTGGGAAGATCCTCTGGAGAAGGAAATGGCAACTCACTCCACATCTCTTGCCTAGAGAATCCCATGGACGGAGTACCCGGTAGGCTACAGTCCATGGGGTCTCAAAGAGTCAGACACAACTGAGCGACTTCACTTCACTTCATAGCTGTTATGGTTGAACTGTGCTCCGCCCCCAAAGTATTTTGAAGTACTAGCCTCTAGTACCTGTGAACATGATCTCATTTGGAAATAGGGTTTTTATAGATGAGATTAGATTATGATGAGATCATTAGGATGGAGCCTAATCAAAAAGACTAGCAGAAGTCATTAGAAGAAGAGACAGAGACAAACAGAATATCATGTTTGATACAGAATGATACAGCTACAAGTAAAAGAACACCAAGAATTGACAGCTACCACCAGAAGCTAGAAAGTGGCAAGGGAGGATTCTGTACAGAGCCCTAGAAAGGAACCAATCCTGCTAAAACCTTGATTTTGGACTTCTAGCCTCCAGAGCCGTGAGAGAACAATTCTATTGCTTTAAGCTGTCTGGTTTGTGGTCCTTTGTGACAGCAGCCCTAGGAAACTAACACAATAGCTGATAAAGCCTTAGAGACTCCTTTGTTCTTTTAAGTATATTGTTTCTTTCTTGATTATAAAATAGTATTTGTTTTTTATATAGATATCTAAAATACACATAAATATTTAAAACAGAAAATTTAGAAATACATACAATCCCATAGAAGGAGAGAATCACTGTTAATAAAGCTACTGAAATACATTCTTAATAGTACCCTGGCTTAGCCATCAAACTCTAAAGTGAAATTTCATTTTAACATCTTTTCACTATAAGCAATATAGCTAAGGGACATGCTGAAGAGTTTTCAGTGATATATTACAACCATCCACCTTACTAGTAAAACTATTTAAAACTTTATTTTAGATAATTAGATAGCAAGCTATCTATAAGTATACCTTATTTATATATATATACTTATATATACCTATACATAGGTAAGTGTGTATGCTAAGTCACTTCAGTCATGTTCAACTCTGCAACCCTATGGACTGCAGCCCACCAGACTCCTCCGTTCATGCGGATTTTCCAGCCAAGAATACTGACTAGAGTGGGTTGCCATCCCCTCCTCCAAGGGATCTTCCCATATGTAGGTAGATAGCAAGTTAAAGCAAAAAAAAAAAAAAAACCTCATTCATTATAGGGCTCCTTTTTATAAAGTTTAAATATTATAGTAAGAAAGATAATAGAAGAATAGATGACTTTTGATACAGAAAACCACAAGACGATACTAGAAAATTTATTAAACACAAAATAAAATTAAAGTAATAAGGACAAACCATACTACCACCACCCCAAAAAGCAAATTTTAAGTAACTTTCAATGTTTTGTATCTTTTTGCTCAACTTCTTTATGCCCAATAAAGAACTGTGCTTTATTTATTCTGGCTGTTACCAATCACTAGATTCCAATGGTAACTAATTAGAGAAAAACAAGAGCGCATATGTATCCAGAATACAGAGTATGAACATGAGAGACAATGGCTTATGGCAATCTGCTTTAAGACATGATCTTCAGAAGAAAAGTATGCCATGCCAAGGCAGGTAGCACCTAACATTCCTTTGCCTTGACAAAGCCCCAAACTGAACTCCTGCTTTACCTCTATCTTCTTCCCCATTTTAGCTGATGGTAACTTCATCATTCTAGTCGCTCAGAAGAAATAATCTTGGTATCATCTTTGACGCCTCTTTTTTGAATATCTTAGACAGAATGTGCCCAATTCTTAACCACCTCCACTTCTACTATTCTGGACTTCGCCATCATCAGATCTTTCCTGGATTGCCAGACAACGTCGTAATTGTCTCCTTGCTTCTACCATTAGCTGTTACAGTCTATTCTCAAGATTAGACATGAAACTTCTAAAATTAAATGATAAAGCCATCCCTCTGCTCAAAACTTTTTAATGGGTCCTTACTACATTCAGATTAAAAACCAAAAGTCTTTACAATGGCCTGCAAAGCTTATACTACCTGCTAAAAGTAAAAACGCTTTTTTCTAAACTCACACCACTTCTGAGCCCAGATGTGTGGGTTTTTACACAATAAGCAATTCTCTTATTCTCAAGACACTACAATTTAACTCGATTTGACACTATTGGAGTTAGTATCAGATCCCACAAGCCAATGGCTCAGTCCCACTAGAGACTCCCCATTTCAGACACCAACCACAAGTCCCAAGTAGTCACCTGTATTTCTGATGAACCACCAATAAGTTAGGGGTTCCCTCCAACCTCTGCCAAGGATTCAATTAACTTGCTGCCATGGCTCTGGAAAACAGCTTACTTGAGTGGATTTCAACTTCATTATAAAAAGATACAACTCATGAACAGTCTGATGGAAGAGCTGAAACAGGGCAAAAAATGTGGGAAGGGGCAAGGAGCTTCCACACCCTCTCAAGAACACCATCCTCCCAACACCTCTACAAGTTCACCAACCCAAAAGCTCTTCAAACCGCTTCAGTTAGGATTTTTTAATGGAGGTTTCATTGTGTAGGCATGCTTGATTAAATATTTGGCCACTGGTGAGTAGCTCAACCTCCACGTCTCCCCTCTCTGGAGCTGTGTGTATATGTGGATGGTGAGGAGAGGGGGTGGAGGGCTGAAAATTTCAATCCTCTAATGACATGGTTGGTTTCGTGACAATCCATTCTCACCCTGCGGCTAGCACCCAGTCACCAACACACATTTATCTCAACCATAGCCATCTCAACACACATTTATCACCTTGCAGATTCCAAGAATTTTCGGAGCTGTGTGCCAGGAAACAGGCAGAGACCAAATATACATTTCTTCTTATGTAACACCCATCTTCTCACCTCTAACTTCATCCCTAACTACTTTCCCTTTACATTCTCCGTTTTCAACTTTATGGGCCTCCTCGTTATTCCTGAACAAACCACGCAAACTCCTGCTCTAAAGCCTTGACACTCTATTCCACTGCCTGGAGTACACTTCCTCTTGATACCCACATGACTTCTTCCTGGCTCACTTCATGATTGCTTTGCTCAAAAATCACCTTCTATATGAGGCTTATACTTAAAATTGCAACCCACTCCATATTTCCAATTCCCCTTGCCCCGCTCTACTTTTTCTTTTCTCCTTGGCATTCTTCACCAACTAAGATAGCATACAATTGACTTATTGTTTTTTATCACTGTTTATCATTGTTTCTCCTCCCAATCCTCTTAGAATATAAACTGAATTCCAAGCAACTAGAACAATACAAAGTACATGGTAGGCAGTCATTAAATACTTACTGAATGAAGCTCAGGAAATAAAGCGGAACCTCAATCAACAAACCCTATGAAATCAACAAAGAGGACCTGGGCATTAAAGGTATAGGACAACTTCCCACCACTTGGCAGCTAGGTTAATGTCAGTAGTATACTGACAAGGAGGTAAGATTATTTCAGGCCTATACAGCAGTACCTTATAATAGAAAACATCTTCTAGGGTTCAAACAGACTGCTCACCTAAAAACAGGGAGGGCCATAATTAGAGGGCCAAGATTTTATTATGCAGGGTGAGAAGTTTAAAAGAAGATAAAGCACAAAGCACCTGGTTAACAAAGAATGCCCTGATGGGTTCTTGACAAGGATGGAATTCATGTTCTGGTACTGACCTCATGATTTCCAATTATTCTACCTCTGAAAAACTTCCACCAACACAGCATATTACTCAACTACTTAATCATTAAAAGCAAATGAATTCCATTATCTATAATTATGATCTATATTAGAAAGTTCATAGAATTATTCTAAGAATCACAAACCATGTCTAAAATAACTAATAAATGCCCAAAACACGGCAAGCACTCAGTAAAAATGCGAGCTAACTATAATGACAGCAAAAACACAATCTCTGATATAAAATGATTTTTAACAATAAAAAAACACAGTTGAAGAAAAAGTAAAAGCTGTATTGATATTTTACACCCCATTTTGTTATTCCTCCATTTCTTTAAACTGATGTATCAATCTTGACTAAAGACATAATCCAGATTAGTGGCATCGGATAAACTGTACTCAATTTTAAAATCTATTAAGTCATTCTTAGTAGAAAATAAGCAGTTTCATTTGTAGAGCTATCCTACTTTAAGAAAACTTAAAATATGAAAACTTCTAATTACAAAAAGAAGTTTGGGAATGCTTCACTTTACAAGTAGATTCACCGTAGTATTATTTTAAACATTGATTTACGAACTGAGCTAGAGAAAGAGAAATGAGTTACCATGTTAGAAGGCAATGCATCAGAAATAAAGTGAAAGCAATTCTGAAATAATGTAAGCAACAGAGATTTAATTTAGAAGAATTCAACCTATGTACAACTTTTCAGAAAAATTCAAAACTTCCTTAATGACAATTTTAATTCATAAATAACACGACAACCATGCAGCCATAAACAATAACTAGCAACTTTTCTGAAGTGACTCATGTAAAATAAACGTTCTTCAACCATATGCAATGGCTTGTAGCACGTTGGGGTATGTCACGGAACACCTTTGATGGCAGCCTATGGATCCCTTAGGATGATGTTTGTAAAAACATAAAATATAATTCATGGGATTACAATTAAAAAAGGGCGAAAAAAGTGTATAAGATTCCCAAGAAACCCAGTTACATTAAAATTCAGTTCTAATCATAGACCACAGTTTTAATCATGAATCCTCAGTTAATAAAAGAACTGCTGATAGAGGTTACAGATTAACTTGGAAAAGAAAAGAAGAAATACTTTTGCCTAAATATTCTATACATGTAGTATTCCTAGTATTTAAAAAAATAACTTGCCAAGATTAGGATATTATATAGTTATTTAAAGTTTAAATAACCTTTGAAAGTTTTTATCTCTAGTAGAACATTTCTTGTTCCTACTGTGTGCATATACTATAATGCAAAATAACAGTTTCAACAGGAAAATAATTTGTGATTTGACTACTGAATGTGTACATTACCTTAAAACAGAATTTTCATTTTTGAACTCTTTGGCTAAAAAAAACTTCTAAATCATTATTCCCAAAATATCCTGGTACTGCACAGTTTAAAATATACATTTGACACTAAATAATGGAAAAGATCTTGAATCACAGTATTTACTAAAATCGTTAAGTTTTTTGATTTTTTAAGAAAAAGAATAAACTAGGTGAGAAATGGTGCCCTACCACCATTAAAATAGCTTTCTTTGAAAAAATCACTTTTTTGTATCTAAATAAAATATTAATAAATGACTATTAGTGTCAAGTTACAAGAGCTATACAAATCTACCTACATTTACAAAAACATTTTTTTAGTTAATAGGAAAAATGAAAGATCTGTTCTTGGTTGCTTATTTTTCACACTGTAGGAAAAAAACACACATAACTAGTGTGTTGAGTAGAATAAATCACTTTCATGTTTTATCACTAGTAATTGTGAACCTAAACAAACTGTACAGTGAGTTCATTTTAAAAACGAATAAAATTTAAAATAAAAACAAAAACCTTGTTTTTTTCAGAGCATAACTAACTCCTTCCTACAGTGTGTTTGTCTATTTGAAATTATGACAACAGCAGATAAATCATATATTACTTTTTTTTCATATATTACTTTTGCAATATGTTTCATTTGTTTTCATTTCTCTTTGCCTAGACCATCATCATGTAACTGAAAAGAATAGAACATTAAACTAACAAGAAGTATTTAATATTAACTTAGCCAAAAGTTCATTTCAATCCGAATTTTGTTAGGAATTTCTCCTTCTTTTAAATACTGAGAATTACGAACGCTTTTCTTTAAAGAACATTACTAAAAGTGAATCAGACCCTAATCACAAAGAACCTCTTAAATTTAAACATCCCTCAGAAATAGCCTTGAAAACTCACTGCAAAAAAATACATATTTTCTTCCAGATAAGGAAACATATGGCAAACTCTTATCTAACAAATAAAGCCTTGCAGTACATTTGCAAGCATTAATGAGGCTTCGTACTGATGGAGAAAACCTTGCAGCGGAGTCAAAACCTCAGAGCACGCTCGAAATGCAGGCTTTAGAAACGCTCTCTGCTACACCTGTGCAAGTACTTCCTGTTCTCCAAAGATATTTAAAAGTTGTTTGGTAAACGTCCCGTTGGAGAAAGAAATGGCAACCCACTCCAGTATTCTTGCCTGGAAACTCTCATGGACGGAGGAGCCTGGCGGGCTACAGTCCATGGGGTCGCAAAGAAGTCGGAAACGACTGGGCACACACCAGACCAGAAATGTCCACTAAATCGCCATTTAGAAGCTAAACATTAACTTCATAAATTACTACTACTAAATCACTACATTATTACTACTACCACTCAGAAATCACCAGTCCGAAGAGTCCCACGAATCATCTCTTCTCCAAACAGAACAACAAAACCTCTTTAAAAAGAGGCTGCTCGAGAGGCAGTGGCTTGGATAGTGAGGGGCAGGCGCCAGGTAAGCATAATATTCATAATTCCAAAGCACTAAGCGACCCAGCAGGATCCCAGGTTCCGCCTCTGGCCAGCCCTCAAACACAGCAGGAACAACCAAAACCCAGTAAGTACAGGACCTCCTCCCTACGCGTTCGCCTCCAGCCTGGTCAAAGGCACCTCCGCCAGATCCTGGACGCGGCGGGAGGGCGGCGGGAGGGCTGCGTGCCTCGAAGAGTCTGCCCCGAAGAGGCTGGGGGAGGAGGTCGGGGGGCAGCGAGGAGAGACATCGAGTCTGGGACTAGAACGTGGGTCTTCCAGTCAGGCCCGCGGAGGTCGCAGGTCTTTGGATCTCCAGCCAGGGACTAGTTTCGGAGACTTACCTTGAGCTCTGCCCTTTTAGCAAGAGGGGCGTGCGGTCCAGGTAGAGAAATATGGGCCTTCTACCGCCACAGGGCAATCTCCCGCTGGCCCAGCTCTGCGTCCAGCTGACACCAGGCTGACACACCAACAGCTGCCACCGAAACCGAGGCTCACCGGGAACTGGAGCAGAGGCGACTGGTCTCCGCCGCCCAGACCTCGACCCAGCGCTTGGAGCATGCGCACACGCCTCACCACCCAAAGGCCAGTCAGGCCAGTGACACCTGCGATCAACAGGTCCTGGGAGCCCCGCCCAAATCCCCGCCTCACCCCCGCCCCGCCTCCTCGAAGCTGACCCCGCCCTCAGGCTCCAGGAGCTGGCTCCGCCCCCACACGCGATTTCCCGGCTTTCCGGACCTGCGGATCTGTGTTCCCGCGCGGATTCGATAGGGCTGGTGATCCGGTTGACTTACTCTGAGCCGCGAGATCCCGCGAGAGCAGGGAGTTGACCATTTTTTTTAAGGCGGGAGCGGAGCGCTGGGGTTAACTGTTCGAGAAAGGAGGCTGCAGGTTGGTTTTTGTGGTGTAAAGAGAAAAAAGGAATAGTTGTGGAAGTAGTTATTCCGATACTCTTGGTCTATTTATTCATCATTTTCTAAGCTCAGGGACACGAATCCACCAGACACTGGGCTTTAAGTTAGTTGTTATTACCTCAGAGAAAACGACCTGTATCGGTTGGCCTCGAAACCCTAGGCGAATTCGCAGTTCTCTTTAGCTTTTTGTGAATCCTTACAATCTGTTTGCAGTTAAATGATTTACATTGGCTTGAATGTATATTCCCCAACTGGTTGTTTCGTGACTATTTAATAAAATGAAAGGCTTAATAAACATGTTGACCCGGTTAATGGTTAAGTGTGAGAAAAATGTGGCTTTCTCCTTACTGTGCTTTCAACAGGTTTTAAGTTGCAAGCTAATGTTTGGGAAATGGGCGAAACTTCGTTTTGTAATAACTTGTTTCTTAGGAATAGTAGTAAAAGGAAAACCCACTGTCATCTTTAGTATAAACGATCCCTCTCAATGAGTAGTAAGGTTTTGGAACTCATTTCAAAGCTGTTGCAGGTTCAACATACAGATTCTAAAAATTGATCAAACAGGTAGGTAACTCTAAATGTCTGTTTGAAGAAACAGAAGGAGGAAACATTTTAGATTGGTATAGGCAAGTATTACCTGTGACGGAATCAAGGAGAATTTGTTGAGCATTTATTGTTCCCTTCACTGAATTGGGCACTGAAGAAAATACAGTGAAGTTTAAAATACGGTTCTTGCCCTCAGGAAATTTAAAACTTGGAGAAGGAGAAAAAGAACTACATTTAAAAAAGAGCACCATTAATTCTCCCCCCTAGTGCTACCTTCTCCTGGTTTTGTGACTACCTCTCTGAGGCACTTTAAATATTTTTATTCTTAACTGTGCCCTCTGTGTTCCCAAACTCTCCATTTTCTTGTGTTGTAACTTCTTTTGTGTCCTTGAACAGTCTTTTCCCCACGATGGACTTATCTACTAGGTATACTGGGCACCTGGAGAAGGAAATGGCAACCCACTCCAATATTCTTGTCTGGAGAATCCCAGGGACAGAGGAACCGGGTGGGCTGCCATCTATGGGGTCGCACAGAGTCGGACACGACTGACGTGACTTAGCAGCAGCAGCAGCATCCTGGGCACCAAGGACTCCCAAATGGATATCTTCAGCTTAGACCCTTTTAAGCAACAGCATCTTTGGGTGTCATGTGCTGAGTCACTTCAGTAGTATCCAACTCTTTGCAACCCTATGAACTGTAGCACACCAGGCCCTTCTGTCCATGGGATTCTCCAGGCAAGAATGCTGGAGTGGATTGTCATTCCCTTCTCCAGGGGATCTTCCCGACCCAGGAATCGAACCCTGTCTCTCATCTCTTATGGCTTCTGCATTGCAGGCAGTCATATAGGTATGTCCCAAATTGACTTGGACATCTTTTCTGTTCCCTACTCCTAGTGTCGTATCTCTTCCCACCCATCTGGAACCTACATTGCTTTCATTCCCTATTTTAGATAATAGCACCCAGTTGCCAAAATCAAGAATCCATGTGTACCCCTATATTACATTTCCTTCATTTCCTCTGTCCTGATATCAAATTTGATTAATTCATCTCCTTAAGGATCTCTCAACCCCCGCACCCCTTTTAATCTCCATTCTCACTGTCTTAATCTATCGGCTAATCATCATCTCTCCTAACTCATCTCCCTTGGACCACTGCAATAGGCTCTAGTTATTTCCCACTCCAGTCCAACATCCATGTCTGTTAATAATTTTTCTAACACAAAAATATGATTACAATATTACCATGCTTTTTTCAGGAGCTCCCCATCTCCTTCAGGACCTGGCCCCAGACTTAGTCTCATCTACTACTCTTGCCCATTTATGCCATGCTAGCTGTATTGAATTCCTTGCTCATCTGTGTTTCTACTAGGTTCTCTCAAGATCTTTTAGGTCTCAGTTGAATAGTTATTTCATCCATGGAAACTTTCATAACTTCCTGAGACAGATTTGCCCTTCCTTCACCCTTTTTGGGTTTATCTATAACAATTATGTTATAATATAGCTATTTCTTTGCAAATGTAATTGACAGAGCACTCTTGAAAAATAATTTGAACTATGGATAATAAAGACTCATACTATCTCCCTGCCTCCTTTCTAGATTGTAGAAGAATGCCATTCAGTATACCATGCTCAAGAATTTGACAAAACCGTAACTGTACAGTTTTTTTAATCATGTAACTTCAAACTTTCTGCTACTTCTTGGCATATTTAAGTACTGAGTTTTACATGGTATACTAGTTCACAAGTTAGAGTCAAATGGACAGTCTGAAGCAAACAGTGAAAAAAAGGAAAATTGACAGTTCACTGTATTTTAGGACAGGAGTTGCTCCCAAAAAACTTTGTAGTTAGAAATGTCACAACATAAGTTTTAAATGTACTGCCTCTGAGAATTACTATTTGTTCTCGAAGTATATGTGTATACGTTTAATTCAGTATTTATTTTATTGGGCAGACCCAAATTAATGAGGAAAAATCTCTGCACTTCTCACTGACTTGAGATCATGAAAGAAAAGATTTGGAATGCCAAAGACATTATGTTGTTTGAATGAGGCTCAGCCAAAGTTTACATCATTAGCACCACCACACTTACATACCTCTTTATTATTCTGGAGCGATTATAATCCAGACTTTGGGAGATGTACCATCTTGTGGTTCTATTCACCCTATTCACTAATAAGTGGTAGAAGTAGCAGATCCAGGCTTCGGGAGATGTACCATCTTATGGTTCTAATCACCCTATTCACTGATAAGTGGTAGAGGTAGCAGTATTCTATCCTGAGAAGCTGTCATCTGGTATTTCCAGGAGGTAAACAACAGCTAAAGACATGGCAAACCATGAATGGGCTGGGTAGGATAAAGTGAAATACAGTATAGAGAAGTTGTAGCTAAATGGCTATCTCAGGATTGGATGTGAGACTAACTCCTTTTTTCCTAATTGCATGAAGGAAATGTTGACAAGTGTTATCTTCTTAGTAAACTTGTAGAGAACAGGGACTATATTTTTTCACTGTGAATTTCTAGGGCATAGCACAGTGCCTGGCATAGATATATAACAAATGTGTTCAGTGGATAGGTTGAAGAACTAGAAGTTCTGTTAATTTTTTGGAGAATAGAGACATCTGTGTGGACCAGAATTGGGGAAAGCTGCTATGGGAGATCAGATATGAGCTTCAACTTGGAAGGTTCATGGGTAGGCATATTTGAAGGCACTGTGAAGGAGATATGACTATTCAAGAGCAAAGTTATAGAAACAGGAATTAAAGCCAATGCAGGGCTATAATAGGAAGCCTTTTAAGTTCTTGAACAGGATGTTTAGTTTGGAATTATATACGGATTTGTAGGGGAAATTGTAGTGAGGCAAGAAGATGAGCTAAATCAGTACAATTCCAGAGAAACCTTCAGTGATGATGAGGCCAAGCAAAAAATCTAGTCATAATCAACCACTTCCTCTATGACTCACATACCAATTTTTGTAACACCATCCTCTTACATGGCTTTCCTCCAACCTATTTGGTTGTTCCTTTTCAACCTGCTTTTCTCTTACACTTTCTAGATGATGGTGTTCGTAGTGCCTGGCCCTAAGACCAGGTTTTATCCTCATGGTTTTAAATATATATTTCGCACACAGCAGCCGAAGTAGCCTATTTTAAATATTGACATGTTACCCCCCTACTTAAAATTGTTCAAAGACTTACTATATACATAAAATCCAAATAGACACCTGAAGGAGCTATTCTTCCCTCCCTAACAGCATCTCATGCTATCAAGGATTTTGCACTCTTTATTCCCTATACCTAGAACCCTGGTTCTTAATGGGGGGTGATATTGTCTCTCAAGGGACATTTGGCAAAGGGCAATACGTTGCTGATTGTCACAGGGTAGGAAGGGAGTGCTGCTACTTGTATCCAGTTGGGGTGAGGCCAGTTCTAAACACCACACAACAGACAAGTCACCCACAACAAAGAATTACATGGTTCAAAATGTCATTAGTGCCCAAGCTAGGAAACCCTGACCTACAATGCCTTCCCCTGATTCTCCAAGTGGCTGACTCCTGTTCATCCTCTATACTCTAGTTTTAACTTTGTCTTCCTAGAAGTCATCTTTGACTTAGAACTTCCTACCTGTCTCTATCACAGTGTTCTGTTTATTCATCTCATACCACTTTTCAAAACCTGTGATTATTTAGTTTATTTGTTTGTCTTTCTCATTATCTAGAAAGCAGATCCCATGAAAAGACTCTCTCCATCATTATTCTTTCTGTAAAGGCTAATACAGTGGCACAGAGTAGGCATCAATAAAGAGTTATTTGACACCTGAATCTGGATCTACAATATGTCATAGAATGAAAACAATAACTTTTTCTTCTTCTTTTTTTCTGTAAAATTAAAATATGCAGTTACTGATTGAAGACACAGAACAGATTGAAGACACCTGCAAGGAAGTTGTCATCACTCAGAGTGTCTTCTGAAGTCAGCTGGTCTGAGGTCAGTATTCAGATGTGCTCCACAAATACCCTTCCTTCCTAAGTAGCATCTCACAATCAGAACCAAAAGTAGAATCATACTATGGCCAATTTAACTAATATCGGTGAAGTAAAGAGAATCAGGCCGGAAGGAAAAAAAAGAAACAAGGATGAATAGTACCAAAAATGATATAAAATTATTTGATCAAACTAAGAAGTTTAGAAGACCCAATTTTTTAATATGTGCATGTCTTTACAAAGCTGTTTCAAAACTGTATTTAGAATTACCTGGTTAATATACATTTTAATTTTTTTCAATTAAGAAAATATGTACTGTGGACATATATTGCTTTGTCCTTTCCTGCTTTTACCAGTAATAATAGATCATACCACTTAACCCCAGGATGGGCATAACTCCATGTTGAGCATTTCATCATTTTCTGGCTCTGGTGATTAGTGTATGAGTGATTTGAGCTAATCAGTATTCTTTCTCAGGAGTTTTCAAATTATTAATAGAGCTTACAGGAAAGATCCTTTTTCTTCTCTGTGTACAAAGCTATAAAACTGTAAGCTCAGAGGTGCTTGTGGCAATGTGCCTTGTCATTTACAGTATCTAGTCTGAAAGAATAAGGCAGCTTTGGAGGAGAGGGGAAAGAGAAAAGTTCCTAAGGGTTCTCTAGCCTCTTATAAAATAGGTAATTCAGGAACTGAGTGTTCACTAAACTCCTTAAAGCTCTGCAGCATGACCTTTTGTTAAACATCAGATCAAATTCAGTATCCATAGCATCTTAGCCAGCTCTTCCTTAGGCACAACTTTACTGGCCTTACATTCCAATCTTTCTATTAGCTAGTTAACCACATTGAGTGGTTTAACCAGTAACCTCCTTAATTTTGCTGACTTATTGTCAGTTTAAGCAATTTCATTACCTTTGTTATTTCACTTTGAAGCATCCTAATTTTCTTATCTGTAAAATTGGGATGAGAAATAATACTTATATATGATGTATTTTGATGTTCCCAGATAAAAGCAACTATAAAGTCTTATACTGTGTTATTATGGCCATTAGTGTTGTTATTACAGTTACCAATACTGCTGTCATCAATGATAATATGTTGCTATAAGAACCTGTATATTGTTTTTCTTGCTATAATATGTATTTTATTACAGTCTCAAAGATACACAAGGCTTTAGATTCCTTCTAGTCCAGCCTCCTACTCACTAAAGTACTATCCCTGACAGTAGTTGTCCAACCTCTGTTCAAATATGGTAACAGCAGTAGAAAACTTGATGTTTTGTGAGATATCCTTTTCTTTTTAAGACTTCTTTAACCACTAAGAAATTTTCATCACGGTGAGTTTAAATTTACCTACTAGTAATTTCTATACACAGGTCTTATTTCTATCCTTTATAGGAACGGAGATCTATGTTCTCTTTTCCATAAGACACTACTGAACTTTGAAAACATGTTTTGTGTTTTCTAGCGAAAAGTTCTCTCAAAAATTTTTTGAAGGCCTAGTAAAATATTAAACTAATCTGCTCATTCATTCATTCATTCATTCTACTTCACCTTATCCCACAAAGATTTAAAGTAAATTCTAAAAAATAAAATAAATTCTAACATATAATATAAAACAATGGTCAGACATAAATAAGAAAAAGAATCAGAACTATGAGAAAGTAGAATATGAGTAGAATGTAAAGAGTGAGAACGAAAGAATAGAAATAAGCATGAGCCTGTGGCTTAAGTTTGTTTGACTCTGATCTGAAATTATAAGTGAATATGATATTTATCAGTGACAGGAAACATTTTTCTGTCATCATCTAAAATGCTTTTTCCTCTATGTTGGCCCTCGTCTAAAAAGGCTCTTACCTGTGTTCACTGACAATAGACTCATCTACATGTCCCTGGGAAATGAAGTAATAGGCTTCATAATCCATGAAACTGACTTCAGGATGCAATATTGTTGTCAACTTCTGGAAAAAATATGGTGACAAAAAAAAAATACTTCTGCAATTAGCATGATTATCAGTTCAGTTCAGTTCAGTTACTCAGTCGTGTCCAACTTTTTGCAACCCCATGGACTGCAGCACACCAGGCTTCCCTGTCCATCACCAATTCCTGGAGCTTGCTCAATCTCATGTCCATTGAGTCCATGATGCCATCCAACCATATCATCCTTTGTCATCCCCTTCTCCTCCCGCCTTCAATCTTTCCCAGCATCAGAGTCTTTTGAGTCAGTTCTTTGCATCTGGTGGCCAAAGTATTGGAGTTTCAGCTTTAACATCAGTGCTTCCAGTGAATATTCAGGACTGATTTCCTTGAGAAATGATGGTTTGATCTCCCCACCCCCTAGTCCAAGGGACTCTTAAGAGTCTTCTCCAACTCCACAGTTCAAAAGCATCAATTCTTTGGCACTCAGCTTTCTTTATAGTCCAAGTCTCACATCCATACGTGACTACTGGAAAAACCATAGCTTTCACTAGATGGACCTTTGCTGGCAAAGAAATGTCTCTGCTTTTTAGTGTGCTGTCTAGAATGGTCATAGCTTTTCTTCCAAGGAGCAAGCATCTTTTAATTTCATGGCTGCAGTCACCATCTGCAGTGATTTTGGACCCCAAGAAAATAGTCTGTCACTGTTTCCATTGCTTCCCCATCTATTTACCATGAAGTGATGGGACCGGATGCAATAATCTTAGTTTCTTGAATGTTGAGATTTAAGCCAGCTTTTTCACTTTCCTCTTTCACTTTCATCAAGAGGCTCTTTAGTTCCTCTTCATTTTCTGCCATAAGGGTAGTATCATCTGCATATCTGAGGTTATTGCTATTTCTCCTGGCAGTCTTGATTCTGGCTTGTGCTTTATCCAGCCCAGGCATTTTGCATGTTGTACTCTCCACAGAAGTTAAGTAAGGTGACAATATACAGCCTTGATGTACTCCTTTCCCAATTTGGAACCAGTCTGTTCCATGACTGGTTCTAACTGTTGCTTCTTGACCTGCATACAGATTTTGCAGGAGGCAGGTTAGGTGGTCCAGTAGTCCCATCTCTTGAAGCATTTTCCACAGTTTGTTGTAATCTACACATTCAAAGGCTTTGGTGTTTTCAATAAAGCAGAAGTAGATATTTTTCTGGAATTCTCTTGCTTTTCTATGATCCAATGGATGTTTCCTCTGGTTCCTCTGCCTTTTCTAAATCCAACTTGAACATCTGTAAGTTCATGGTTCACATACTATTGAATCCTGGCTTGGAGAATTTTGAGCATTACTTCGCTAGCATGTGAGATGAGTGCAATTGTGCAGTAGTTTGAACATTCTTTGGCATTGCTTTTCTTTGGGATTTGAATGAAAACTGACCTTTTCCAGTCCTGTGGCCACTGCTGAGTTTTCCAAATGTGCTGGCATATTGAGTGCAGCACTTTCACAGCATCATCTTTTAGGATTTGAAATAACTCAACTGGAATTCCATCACCTCCACTAGCTTTGTTTGTAGTGATGCTTCCTGAGGCCCACTTGACTTTGCATTCCAGGATGTCTGGCTCTAGGTGAGTGATCACACCATCATGATTAGCTGGGTCCTGAAGATATTTTTGCTATAGTTCTGTGTATTCTTGCCAACTCTTGCTAATATCTTCTGCTTCTGTTAGGTCCATACCATTTCTGTCCTTTATTGAGCCCATCTTTGCATGAAATGTTCCCATGGTATCTCTGATTTTCTTGAAGAGATGTCTACTCTTTCCCATTTTGTTGTTTTCATTTTTTTCTTTGCACTCATCACTGAGGAAGGCTTTCTTATCTCTGCTTGCTATTCTTTAGAACTCTGTATTCAAATGGTTCTATATTTCCTCTTCTCCTTTGCCTTTATCTTCTCTTCTTATCACAGTTTTTTGTAAGGCCTCCTCAGACAACCATTTTGCCATTTTGCATTTCTTTTTCTTGGGGATGGTCTTGCTCCCTGCCTCCTATACAATGTCACAAACCTCCATCCATAGTTCATCAGGCACTCTATCAGATCTAGTCCCTTAAATCTATTTCTCATTTCCACTGTATAATCATTAGGGATTTGATTTAGGTTATACCTGAATGGTCCAGTGGTTTTCCCTACTTTCTTCAATTTAAGTCTGAATTTGGCAATAAGGAGTTCATGATCTGAGTCACAGTCAGCTCCCGATCTTGTTTTTGCTGACTATATAGAGCTTCTCCGTCTTTGGCTATAAAGAATATAATCAATGTGATTTCAGTATTTACCATCTGGTGTGTCCATGTGTAGATTCGTCTCTTGTGTTGTTGGAAGAGGGTGTTTGCTTTGACCAGTGTGTTCTCTTAGGAAAACTCTGTTAGCCTTTGCCCTGCTTCATTTTGTTCTCTGAGGCCAAACTTGCCTGTTACTCCGGGTATCTCTCTTGACTTCCTACTTTTGCATTCCAGGCTCCTGTGATGAAAAGGACATCTTTTTTTGGTGTTATTTCTGGAAGGTCTTGTAGGTCTTCATAGAACCATTCAATTCTCTTTCAGCATCACTGGATGGGGCATAGACTTGGATTACTGTGATACTGAATGGTTTGCCTTGGAAACGAACAGAGATCATTCTGTCATTTTTGAGATTGCACCCAAATACTGCATTTCAGACTCTTATGTTCAGTGTGATGGCTACTCCATTTCTTCTAAGGGATTCTTGCCCACAGTAGTATATATAATGGTCATCTGAATTAAATTCACCTATTCAAGGTAAATTAAAAGCGGTCAACAGGAGATGGGAAGAGTGAACATTGACATTAGGCATCAGTGAACTAAAATGGACTGGAATGGGTGAATTTAATTCAGCATGATAATGGTTTGAGCAAATTATTTCCTCTCTTGGTTCAGTAGTTTAAATAAGACTGTTTTGAGGTATTTTGTAATGATGTCATTTCATTAGCCAATGTAAGTTTGTGTTCAAAATACTAACTTTTTTGTTCCATTATTTTGTTGTTATGAATTGGTATTAAGACACGTTTCACAAATTTTAATGCCCTTAGTTTTTGTGGACACAAATGGTTGTATTACTTCAGTACATCAGCATCTTCATCATCTGTTTCCTTCATTTCTTTAAAATATCCTATTATTTTTTGAAGTTTTAGTCCATATTTCTTAAGATTTAGTATTCTTCCTCCATTTTTATATTGCCAAAATTAATGATATCTTGTTTGTCTTCAGCTCAATCATTGAGGAAAATGTTGGTGAAGGTTGGATCCTTGACATTCAGTTCCAGCCATAGCCCACATTAACCCCTAGTGACAACATTAAAATTATTTAGAAAGCTAAGTAGAGACCATGTTTAAGGGCAACATGGTATCATAAAAAGTATGACCTTTAGATTTGGACAGACTTAGGTTCTATGGCAACCCACTCCAGTGTTCTTGCCTGGAGAATCCCAGGGACGGGGGAGCCTGGTGGGCTGCTGTCTATGGGGTTGCACAGAGTCAGACACGACTGAAGTGACTTAGCAGCAGCAGCAGGTTCAAATCCTGACTTTACCGTTTATTGTGTGTGACCTTGAGCAGTTAGTAACTACTCTAAAACCTAGTTTCCTCATCTGTACATAGCAGTGTTTCCTAGCTAATCCCTAACTGGATTGCTGGTGACAGGCAGGCCACTGCTCTGGGCATATATTTGCTTGATTTTATTTTTTTTTTCTAGCAGTGTTTTGTAATCTGAGGAAAAGAATGAAAAAAAAAAAACAGACAGTGAAATTGCTTGCCTTCAAAAGCAACATATATGACAGAAAGAATGGATAGAGAATTAGGGAACTCTCTTGCTCTCAAGTAGATGTGTGCTGTGAGTAGGTTAGTTTACCTCTTAACTTTTCTTGATCCTTAAAAGAAGAAATTGGACCACATGATTCTAAATTCTAAAGATGTGAAATGAAGGAGTCTTTTCCCAGTTGTTACCTAATTACAAAATATGTCAAGAACTAAGTGCTTTATGCAAAGTATTTTATTTAACTTTCCTAACAATGGTAAAGTGTTAATATTTGGATATGATTAATATCCTGATTTTACTAGTGTGTGAGAAGAGTGCAATTGTGTGGTAGTTTGAGCATTCTTTCGCATTGCCTTTCTTTGTGATTTGAATGAAAACTGACCTTTCCCAGTCCTGTGGCCACTGCTGAGTTTTCCATATGTGCTGGCATGTTGAGTGCAGCACTTTCACAGCATCATCTTTCAGGATTTGAAATAGCTCAACTGGAATTCCATCACCTCCACTAGCTTTGTTCATAGTGATGCTTTCCAAGGCCCACTTGACTTCACATTCCAGGATGTCTGGCTCTAGGTCAGTGATCACACCATCGTGATTATCTGGGTCATGAAGATCTTTTTAGTACAGTTCTTCTGTGTATTCTTGCTACCTTTTCTTAATATCTTCTGCTTCTGTTAGGTCCATACCATTTCTGCCCTTTATCGA
>NW_011476055.1:74650-75766 GCF_000754665.1 Bison bison bison | reverse complement strand
TTCCCTTGGTATCTCTAATTTTCTTGAAGAGATCTCTAGTCTTTCCCATTCTGTTGTTTTCCTCTATTTCTTTGCATTGATCACTAAGGAAGGCTTTCTTATCTCTTCTTTCTATTCTTTGGAACTCTGCATTCAGATGCTTATATCTTTCCTTTTTTCCTTTGCTTTTCGTTTCTCTTCTTTTCACAGCTATTTGGAAGACCTCGCCAGACAGCCATTTTGCCTTTTTGCATTTCTTTTCCATGGGATGGTCTTGATCCCTGTCTCCTGTACAATGTCACGAATCTCCATCCATAGTTCATTAGGCACTCTATCTGTCAGATCTAGTCCCTTAAATCTATTTCTCACTTCCACTGTATAATCATAAGGGATTTGATTTAGGTCATACCTGAATGGTCTAGTGGTTTTCCCTACTTTCTTCAATTTAAGTCTGAATTTGGCAATATTGAGTTCATGATCTGAGCCACAGTCAGCTCCCGGTCTTGTTTTTGCTGACTATACAGAGCTTCTCCATCTTTGGCTTCAAAGAATATAATCAATCTGATTTTGGTGTTGACCATCTGGTGATGTCCATGTGTAGAGTCTTCTCTTGTGTTGTTGGAAGAGGGTGTTTGCTATATCCAGTGCATTTTCTTGGCAAAACTCTTATTAGTCTTTGCCCTGCTTCATTCCGTATTCCAAGGCCAAATTTGCCTGTTACTCCAGGTGTTTCTTGACTTCCTACTTTTGCATTCCAGTCCCCTATAATGAAAAGAACATCTTTTTTGCATGTTATTTCTAAAAAGTCTTGTAGGTCTTCATAGAACTGTTCAACTTCAGCTTCTTCAGTGTTGCTGGTTGGGGCATAGACTTGGATTACTGTGATATTGCATGGTTTGCCTTCGAAACGAACAGAGATCATTCTGTCGTTTTTGAGATTGCATCCAAATACTGCATTTCGGACTCTTTTGTTGACCATGATGGCTACTCCATTTCTTCTGAGGGATTCTTGCCCGCAATAGTAGATATAATAGTCATATGAGTTAAATTCACCCATTCCAGTCCATTTTAGTTCGCTGATTCCTAGAATATCGACATTCACTCTTGCCTGTCCACTTCCAATTTGCCTTGATTCAT
>NW_011476055.1:51078-74550 GCF_000754665.1 Bison bison bison | reverse complement strand
CCCAATTGCATTCATCTCACACGCTAGTAAAGTAATGCTCAAAATTCTCCAAGCCAGGCTTCAGCAATACGTGAACCGTGAACTTCCAGATGTTCAAGCTGGTTTTAGAAAAGGCAAAGGAACCAGAGAACAAATTGCCAACATCCATTGGATCATCGAAAAAGCAAGAGAGTTCCAGAACAACATCTATTTCTGCTTTATTGACTATGCCAAAGCCTTAGACTCTGTGGATCACAATAAACTGTGGAAAATTCTGAAAGAGATGGGAATACCAGACCACTTGACCTGCCTCTTGAGAAACCTATATGCTGGTCAGGAAGCAACAGTTAGAACTGAACATAGAACAACAGAACAACAGAACAACAGACTGGTTCCAAATAGGAAAAGGAGTACGTCAAGGCTGTATATTGTCACCCTGCTTATTTAACTTATGTGCAGAGTACATCATGAGAAACAGGCTGGAAGAAGCACAAGCTGGAATCAAGATTGCTGGGAGAAATATCAATAACCTCAGATATGCAGATGACACCACATTTATGGCAGAAATTGAAGAGGGACTAAAAAGCCTCTTGATGAAAGTGAAAGAGGAGAGTGAAAAGGTTGGCTTAAAGCTCAACATTCAGAAAACTAAGATCATGGCATCCAGTCCCATCACTTCATGGGAAATAGATGGGGAAACAGTGGAAACATGTCAGACTTTATTTTTTGGGCTCCAAAATCACTGCAGATGGTGACTGCAACCGTGAAATTAAAAGATGCTTACTCCTTGGAAGGAAAGTTATGACCAACCTAGATAGCATACTCAAAAGCAGAGACATTACTTTGCCAACAAAGGTTTGTCTAGTCAAGGCTATGGTTTTTCCAGTGGTCGTGTATGGATGTTAGAGTTGGACTTTGAAGAAAGCTGAGTGCCAAAGAATTGATGCTTTTGAATTGTGGTGTTGGAGAAGACGCTTGAGAGCCCCTGGACTGCAAGGAGATCCAACCAGTCGATTCTAAAGGAGATCAGTCCTGGGTGTTCTTTGGAAGGAATGATGCTAAAGCTGAAACTCTAATACTTTGGCCACCTCATGCGAAGAGGTGATTCATTGGAAAAGACTCTAATGCTGGGAGAGATTGAGGGCAGGAGGAGAAGGGAACGACAGAGGATGAGATGGCTGGATGGCATCACTGACTCGATGGACGTGAGTTTGAGTGAACTCTGGGAGTTGGTGAGGGACAGGGAGGCCTGGCATGCCTCAATTCATGGGGTTGCAAAGAGTCGGACATGACTGAGCGAATGAACTGAACTGAACTGAACTGAATATCCTAATTTTAGAAATAGTGAAAGTTAGGTACTTAGCACAGTGTCTGCCATATAGGAGGCACTCAATAAACAAACTGAATTATTTAATAAAAGATCTATCAGTTAAGTATGACATCTGGTTACAGCCAGGAAATATAGTAAGTCAAAATGAGGAAGGCAATGTGGGCCATACTGATAAATCCAGAAGTAAAGGCCAAAACCATCTAGCTTTTGATTAAAGCTATTGCTAGAATTTTTGTGCATGAATGTAATTTCTCTTTAATTTTTTGAAACCAAATTTTATACCATGTTATATTTGTATAGTTCTTTAGAATCTTAGAGATGGAAAGGATCTGAGAGATCAGTTTGCCAAAATCCCTTATTTTACAGATGAGAGCACTTAAACTGAGGGACATGCTAGACACTGATAGAAGCAGGACTAAAATTCAATTTCTAGTCACTTGGAATTTGCCTGGTATAAAATATTTTCTGTGATATATTCTGAGATTTCACAGGAGATAGCACTCTTTTGTTTCTTAAAGTGCAACCAAATTTCTTCCATATTCAAACACTGTTGATAAACAAAATTGACACTTCTGTCCCTTTCTGAAAGACAAGGGAAGGGAAACAAAAGAAACAAGTCAAGAGCGTTTCACAGGTAAAGGTTATCTTTTTCTGAATTGTGGTATCTGTAGTAGTATTCTGACTTTATGAAAAACAGTATGGTGTTCAGAAATTTACCAAACTTAATTTCCTACCTCTTGGGAATCTAACAAATCTAAGTCTCTGCCATGTATATGTGTGCACATGCACACACATATACCCACACACAGATACTATTATGTATCTTAGACTGACTTGTTTTTGATGTAGTTCTTTAAGAAATACAATAGTGTAATAACAGTATGTCTTTCACTCACTGCATATTGGCTGAAGCCACAAACCCAAAGGAAGTTGCCCT
Source organism: Bison bison bison (assembly GCF_000754665.1). Classification (NCBI taxonomy): domain Eukaryota; kingdom Metazoa; phylum Chordata; class Mammalia; order Artiodactyla; family Bovidae; genus Bison; species Bison bison. The sequence goes on along the minus strand of NW_011476055.1, from coordinate 72,304 downwards.
GGAGAGCACTTTGCTTTTGTAAAGATGGCAAAGATATTCAGGGCACCAGTGTTTTCAAGTTGAACTTCCTTGTTGAAATTCACTTCACAAAAGAAAATAAGTGTGTTGTTTAATACAGTAATAAAATTATTGAAAAATATTCAGTGATAGAAATATTACTAAATATTACTATACAAAGAATTATAGGTAAAGGCAGAAATTTTAGAGTATTTAATTTCTTTATTTTGTAACCGTTAGTGGTCTTGAGTTTTCAGTCTCTTGTCTGTAAAACAAGCCCTCAAACTGAAATTATGCTGGAGGAAAAAAACAAACTTTTGGCAGGTAATATCCCTGGAATGCCTTTTTGTAAATTTTTAAATCAAAGTTTCTGATTAAATTGTTTTCTACAAGTTTTGCTCTGCTACTGTTTCAGATTCTTTTAATTCTGAAGAACTCTATCAAATTAGTTATAATAGTTTTGATGTGGTGGAGAAAAGCAATTCCAGTTACCAATAACAATGCTGACATTTCCGTTTTAAACAGTATTTAGTAGTAGGTAGAGCAGTAATTTTCAAACATCTTAGACCGCAACCTAGAATAAGCAGTATATTTTATGTTGTAATCCAGTTTACAAGAACACATATTAAAAAAAAAAAGTAGTTTCCTGAAATAATACTGTTTCTAGTGGTATGCTCTGATATTTTCTTTTATTCTATTCTGTTTCATTTGAAAAGCTTCTAATCTAAGTTAATTTTTACATCACCTAACAGGACACAACTATAATTTGAAAGACATGGACCAAGAGGTTTTTAGTGGAAGGAGCAACATTTACGCTTTCCTTTTAATACTAAAGAGTATGGAATTTTACTCCCTTCCAGTTAGGAAGAATATTCATTTTGTTTCAATATTGTTATATTAACATTTTTTTTTACAGTTTAAAGTAAAATTTTTTAACATTGTTTTTTAAAAAAAAACTTTACTCTCTGTTTCTACATTTTACTGACTCACGGTTTTATTTCTTTGTGGCTAATATATAAGGTATACAAATTATATAAGGCTATATTTATATAGATACAGATAAATATGAAATCACGTACAATGTGTTTTGTCACCAGAAAGTGGGTTGATTGTACCCGTGGTCTGGATGATTGTGTTCTCCACTGAGATAGGAGAGGGAATAAGATAGTGGGAGGAGTGTTATTAAAAGATCAGAAGATCCTTGGGTTCTAATTTTAGACATGCAATGTGAGACAGTGACAGTTTCTTCTCTAAGTTTCTATTCCTTAAATGAGGGAATTGATATAAAATATTTCAAGATAGAGGCTAATTCTAAAGTGCCGTGGTTCGAAGTAAATGATTGTTTATTTAAACCAAAGAGAGTTAGTATTATGCTAGTAACAGTACTAGTGGCTTGTATTTGGTAAAAGAGTAAACTGTTTTCATTATTCTAATTATCAATATATTTAAAATATTAATATCCTTTTGTATTAATAAGAGGACACTTAAATAAACATCAGTGTATGGATTTGTACAAGCGGCATAGTCTAATACATTCTGATAATTATGATGATTAGCCATAATTAATATTATATGTAAATGCATCTGAAAACATAATTTTTTTGTGTTGCTATTCATCTTAGTCTGTTCAGGCCACAATAACATAGATTGAGTGCCCTATAGACAACAGAAATTTATTTCCCGTAGTTCTAGAAGCTGAAAGTCCAAGGCCAAGGTGCTGACAGATTGGTGTCTGGTATGAATCTACTTCCTGATTTATATTTGGCCATTTTCTCTCTGTACTCACATGGGGAAAGGGGCAAGAGAGCTTTGTGGAGTCTCTTTTATGAGATTCTAATCCCATTCATGAGCACTCACGCTTATCATTTAATTACCTCCCAAAGGCTCCACCTCCTAATACTAATCATATGGGAGTTAGAATTTCAACATATTGATTTTAGGGGTGCCATGCACCTTGTCTATCATATTTTAAGTTTAATGTCTCTTTAGTAGATTTTGATGAGTTTTTGAGGAAACATTGTAATAATTATATCCACATCCCTTTCTATGTATCAGAAGTAAAGAATGTTTCTTGGATAAATGTGGTCTGTGTTTGCATTTGACTTTATGTTCTGAAATAGCAGCCGAGCCTAGAGTGCTCAGCTGACCCAGAAGACAGCCTTGCAGGAGACCTGCAACCTGAGGCAAGTCGGTTAGAATCTTCATTAGCTCTAGTTTCTCATAAGGTAAAATAGATATTAGGTACTGAGTTTAAAGTTAAGCTTCGAAAGTAGTCCTGCTTTTTCAAGATAAGTTGGAAAAGAAGAAAAAGTTATTTCAGGTTGATTATATTTAGGTAAGTTTTCCATTATGTTAGCATCATGCCTCAGTTCTTTAAGCAACATGGTGAAAGGACTTTGGGGTGAATGTTTTTATTCATTGTACTACAGAGATGACTGTGCCAAAACATTCGAATTCAGGAGCCACGTACTTCATGATTTGAAATATTCCAAGCAGGTGTATGAATGAACAGTCATTTTAGTTTTTCAAAAAAATGAAGGATTATGTAGCCATCTGTCCTTGGGAACTCCTTTCTGGTTGTATAATGTAGTTTCTAAAAGAGGTAGGGTATACTGATTGAGAGAAATATCCATCATACTGATTTTTTTAAATTCTCAAGTGACCTACAAAGTATGTGAATGCTCACAAGAGATCGCACTGTTCTAGCAAGATCCTAAAAAGTCTACCCTAACTGCAATTTTGAGTCTGAGAGCAGAGTTGGCATTAATGCTTATGCTAAAAAATAGTCAGGCCGTGTTAGTGTTTCTCATTATACATGTGTTTAATATACTCACTGCTCCAACATATTTTACTTCTAAATCAGGGTCAAATATATTTATCCCAAAGCAGTTCCAGCATAACCTAATCTAACTTCATTCTAAATGTCTTTGCTTTCTTACTGTGTGGTCTTGATAATTTTTTGTTACTAATAATAGCTAATTATCCCCATAATTAAGATGAATTTATTTATGTAAAAAAATTTTATTGTTCTTCACTATATATCACGCATAGAGCATACAGCAGCTAACAAAAAAGGCAGTCTGTATCCTCAGAGAGCATTCATTCCAGTGGGTGAGATAAATAATCAAGGAGTAAATATATTGTGTGTGGCACCTACAACTTGTGGGTCTTAAACAACGTAGTTGACTGAGGGCCCCAGTTCTCCTTACTCTGACTTCCATCACTGCATTCGTGCTGAGTCTGCCTTTCACAGTGTGCTCCCAGCCAGTGAGTAACCATGACAGTGACCCTAAGGCAGACATGTTGCTGAGAAACACTGGACCTCTTCTGCAGATGACGTTGGCTCGCAGATCTTCCAACAACCTTGCTGAATTTTCCCTGGACTGTCAGGCAGTCTAGAACATATCCATATACTTCCACATGAGGTCCCTTAGGTCTCTCCCAGCCTTTCTCTGACCTGTCTCCCCATTTTCCTAATAAAATTATTACAGATGTTTTTTTAATTTTATTTTATTTTTAAACTTTACATAATTGTATTAGTTTTGCCAAACAGATTTAACTGCATCTTGGCTTCTGCTTCTCAGAGGACCCGGACTAATACATTATGTTAGGAAGTAATAAGGGTTATAAAGAAAAACAAAAGCACAATAAGGGGTTATATGTGTGCTCTCTTAAGTAAGGGTGGTCAGGGAAGGTCTTAAGCAGAAGTGGCCTGTGAAACAGAAATAGTTGGACAAAATTCCAGAGTAAAGTAAATTGCTTGAGATTATATTATTAATTAGTGATAAATCAGCAAATAGCTGGCACATTTAAATGCAACTACTGTTTTATATGCAGTTATAAGTAAGTGATGATAAAGAAAATGAAAGAGTATTTAGGTGACAGTTCATATTAGACAGTTGATATACATAGAACGAAACTACTTCAGAAGGAGTGAGGAGAAAGCTCTAGAAACCATAGAATAATGCAGTTATTTCTTTTCAGCCTACTTCATTCTGGCATTCCTTTCTTCCCCCTGTTTTTTTTTTTTTTTTTTTTTTTGAGAAATCAGACATTTTAAAAGTTTATATATACAAGAAAATATACATGTAACAATTAAAACATTTAATTAGTATAACCCCACCAATACAATGTTTGCTACTGTATTTAAAAGCATTTATTCAAAATATGTCAAGCTCATTCCAAAGGATGAAAGACACATGAGCCCATTTCTTATGCTATGAGGTATATGGTAACAACAACAAAAAACCTAAATGCAAAAGGACCATCAGTTGCCTAAATATAAAACTGATCTTTGGCAAAGATGTGTTACACAGGATAACACAGCAATAAGGAGATCCTTAATTTCACACCATCTCCTCACATCACGGGCCCTGTTCACTCTTCCTTTTCAAAGAGTTACAACTCTGTTAGAGAGAACTCAGAATTTTAAACAGGTGGTCTGCTGATTAACGTGTATCTCCTCAAACCTCAGTACTACAGCTATACAAATTACACTTTAAAAATATTTGAAACAGATAATTTAATTTATTGGTTGGCTATGAGTAGGAAAATACATCAGTAAAGAAAAGAGACCCTGTATATAAATATAATACTAGCTAGTGCTGCAGCTTCTATACCAATTCTATACCAAATCAGCAGAATTTACCTTTTTTCTTTCTGACTTTTTCCGGTTCTGTTTCCTGAACTGTCTCCATCTCCTACACTGCCTAAGTTGTTGTTGAAATGTATTTCAAAATATTACACAATCCAGAATAATAAGCACATTCATTTTGAATCTGAACTATAACCTCTTAGAAATAGCTCCCCCGCCATCTGCTCTTTGCCCATATGCACCAAATCTTCCTGTTGAAATCACATTATATTGAGAAGTCAGGGGAGGTTTGTATCCTGAGTTGAAATCTAGTTCTTTCATTTAAGGAATTTAAATAGGGACACACCTTTTTTTAATCTAATAATACAGCATCTTCAGCTATTGAAATTCTTATACAGTTTTACAATTTTGCCTTTTTCTTAGCTCTGAAAAGTTAAACTTTTTAAAGCATTATAATTTTCTAAAAATCCTTTTGTGTATTTGTGAAGTGCTTTGATCAGTTAGTTTGAAATAGATTCCCCTTGCTTGTTCTTTTGGCAAAAACCTGGCATTCTTCCACCTTTCATAGAAAGTAAACTGCCCTTCTTCCTACAGAATAGAGCATGTGGAGGTCGAAAGTATTTTTCATAAGAAAAGGGGCATTCAGAGCAATACTTAGCTAAGCTTAATAAAAAGCAGTTGTGACTGAGAAACTGCAATGATGTCATGTAAGTTTTATCTTGCATAAGCAGCAGAGTGAGGAAATTCCAGAATTAATAAGTGTGCTGGTACAGCTGTGCCGTGAGTTGGAAAGTTCAGGATGTACTTTTCACTCTCACTGACTGGACATTTTGCTCCACATCAGCCTTTGTGAAAGTGATTGGCTCTCTCCATTTCCAAGCTGCTAAAACATTTATAAATGAGTCTATTTAGAAAATGTGAAATTTTCAGTGGATGCAGTAAGTGATCATTTTGACTAAAAATTATTTTCCATATTTACCTTGATTTTATAATAACCAATAATTAGTTACTTTAAATTATCAAGTCCTTTCAAATATTGAATTAAGAAATGGAGTATTAGCCTTGAGAAATGATTGAAGGGAATGAAGAGTTAAAAGCCAAGAATGAACACTGGTCTAGTTGTTAATGTAGCTCTAGTATTATCCAGAAAGCAGCTGACCAGCTGATCAACAAGAAATTGGCTAAATAAAATAGATATAATTTTATGACTCAGAATTCTATTGAACAGTATAATACAAATTCTTCTAAAGTTTTGAAAAGTAGAAAATATTTTCATTTAAATGAATGTGTTTGGTGTGTTACTACACTTCATTCAGCCTTATGGGTATTAGTGTTTTATATTTCTGTCCTCTTTATTTACTCTTCTTTCTCCCTTCTTTGTCCTTACGGGGGAGAGGGGAAAAAAAGATTACATGGAACAGTCCACAGAATTACAAAAAGAGTTGGACACAACTAAAAAAAAATTTTAATAATTAAGCATGCATATTGCTTGTTTGAAAATCTGAAAGTTTAGCTTTTTATGAGTACCTGAATGACTTTAATGGATGACTCTAAAATTACTCAATTTATAGATATATTTTTGCAAAGTTAATATTAATATGATGGAGATTTTTTATTATTTTGTCTAGTAATAAAATAATTTTAACGTTGAAGTTATTTCTGAAGGAGAAGTTATGAATTATGAGTTCTTAGAGCATATGTTTTAGATTCAGACTCACCAAGTTCTTCCACTTTGAAGCTAGTATTAAGCTAGTCACTCTAGTTCCCTGAGGCTCACTTTTCTAACACAAAATGGAGATTATTTATAATACAGTTCTCACAGGATAATCACAAAAATAAAATGATGTTAAAAATACAGGGAATTCCCTAGCAGTCCAGTGGTTAGTACAAGGTGCTTTCACTGTGATGGGCTGGCTTCAGTCCCTAGTTGGGGAACTGCTTCTGCTGCTTAGTCGCTTTAGTCGTGTCTGACTCTATGCAACCCCATAGACGGCAGCCCACCAGACTCCCGTGTCCCTGGAATTCTCCAGGCAAGAACACTGGAGTGGGTTGCCATTTCCTTCTCCAATGCGTGAAAGTGAAAAGTGAAAGTGAAGTTGCTTAGTTGTGTCCGACTCTTAGTGATCCCATGGACTGCAGCCCACCAGGCTCCTCCGTCTGTGGGATTTTCCAGGCAAGAGTACTGGAGTGGGGTGCCATTGCCTTCTCCGAGTTGGGGAACTAAGATCCTGCAAATCTGTGTGGTATGGTACAGCCAAAATAAATAAATATAATATTTTAAAATACACATTAAGTAGCCATTATTAGGCTTTTTTTTTTCCCCAAAATACTCACTACACCATTAAGTAGTGAGTATAGTGCCTGGCATTTAGTAGTCCATCAGCAAATGTTATTTTTATTCATTTTCTTTTAACTTTTTTTCTCTTCTGTTTCATTTTCCATATGTACAAATGTGGGTGGAAAAAAAATGCCACAGTCTTTCGCTGTTCTGAAAAGGCTATCATATTTCTTCAGACTTAGAAAGATTTAGCTGCTTTTCAGATCAGTGAAAAACCCATTCAAAATTCCTTTCAAATTCTAATTGTGTAGCAACCAGAGTGTGAAATTTGGCATTTCTAAAGGTGTCAGACAGCTGAATTAGAATTAATAGACACTTCCCAGGAAAGGAAGAAATACAATAGTGAGCAGAGAGTTATTCCATTATTTTCTAACCAATTTTAAAAAAATACTTAAAAATTAAAAAATTTTCCTTTATGAAATGGAGAATACTGTTCTATAGCTAACATATTTAATTGCTGATCCCCTTTTGGTGATTGTCAGAGTGGTGACACTGAGCATAGAGTTCAACTACTTTGAGAGAATTACAATAACGTAATAAAATTTCAGTGTAATGAAAAATAGCATTTTGAATTGCTAATAACTAAACCATTTCATCAAAATACATAATAGAATGGGACTAATTCTTTTTCTTTTTTAAAAGATTAAACAAAAAAAAAAGCATGAAGGTTCTCTGATATCTAGAGTTTATTACAGATGCCAACACTGTTATTTTAAAACAGGTAAACGGGGAATTCCCTGGCAGTCCAATGGTTAGGAATCTGCTTTCTCTGCCAAGGGCCCAGTTTCAGTCTCTGGTCAGAGAACTAAGATCCCACAAGCCTGCTTGGTGTGGCCAAAAAACAAATTAAATAAAATAAGTGAAATGAGTAAACACCAAAACATAAAACTAAAATATCTTAAAGATATATTTTAAATAAAACAAATTCCCTACAATGATAATATATATAAATATATTGATATTGTTCCTTTCTAGAGATTGCATTTTTCATAAGCATTTTTTTTTTTAATTTCTCTGCTTTCAAGTTTGAAGATCATCAAAACAACTGTTGCAGGAAGGGGGACCCCTTCCAGGGTCTGAAACTGGGCACTTGTTTAACAACTCGGAAATGAATTGTCCGAGGAGACACATGTGCTGACAAAGCAAGAGATTTTATTGGGAAAGGGAACCCAGGTGGAGAGCAGTAGGGTAAGGGAACCCAGGAGAACAGCTCTGCCCCGTGGCTCTCAGTCTTGGGTTTTATGGTGATGGGATTAGTTTCCCAGTGGTCTTTGGCCAATCATTCTAATTCAGAGTCTTTCTTGGTGGCGCACGCATCACTCAGCCAAGATGGATGCTAGCGAGAGGGATGTTGGGAAGTGGACAGACACACGGTGTCTCCTTTCAACCTTTCCTGAACTCTTCAGGTTGGTGGTGGCTTATTAGTTCCGTATTCCTTATCAGGATCGATTTGGGAGAATGGCATTGAAACATGTAAAATATCATGTATGAAACGAGATGGCAGTCCAGGTTCGATGCATGATACTGGATGCTTGGGGCTAGTGCACTGGGACGACCCAGAGGGATGGTATGGGGAGGGAGGAGGGAGGAGGGTTCAGGATGGGGAACACATGTATACCTGTGGCGGATTCATTTTGATATTTGGCAAAACTAATACAATTATGTAAAGTTTAAAAATAAAAATAATAATAATAAAATTCCTAAACAAGGGGAAAAAAAAAAAAAAAACTCATGCAAATGGTTACTATGGTGCCTGGCCAGGGTGGGTGGCGTGCGCCACCAGGAGAGACTCTAAATTAGAATGATTGGTCAAAGACCACTGGGAAACTAATCCCATCACCATAAAACCCAAGACTGAGCCGCAGCAGAGCTGTTCTCCTGGGTTCCCTTACCCTACTGCTCTCCACCCAGGTTCCCTTTCCCAATAAAATCTCTTGCTTTGTCAGCACATGTGTCTCCTCAGACAATTCATTTCCGAGTGTTAGACAAGAGCTCAGTTTCAGGCCTTGGAAAGGATCCCCCTTCCTGCAACACAACCACCAAAGTGAAATAAAGAAAGAAAGTGAAGTCACTCAGTCGTGTCCAACTCTTTGCAACCTTGTGGACTGTAGCCCACCAGGCTCCTCTGTCCATGGGATTCTCCAGGCAAGAATACTGGAGTGGGTTGCCATTTCCTTCTCCAGGGGATCTTCCCAACCCAGGGATTGAACCTGGGTCTCCTGCATTGCAGGCAGATGCTTTATCCTCTGAGCCACTAGGGAATCCCAAAAAGCCTACCGTACCTGGTATTCCCAGGAGGTCTCCCATCCAAGTACTAACCAGGCCCGACCCTGCTTAGCTTCCAAGATCAGATGAGATCGGGCATGTTCAGGATTACATACTTTTATAAATATGTGATGTTGCTACATGCCATTTTCATTACTCTGTTGTGCACTTTCCTTCTTCCAGTCTCCTAAACTTAATCTGGTAGGTAGTTTTCTGTGTATGAGACATTTCTTCTCTGTTATAAACATCTACCACAGAACGTTTAACTGAATTGAAATGGGAAGAATTAGTATTTATTTCTTTCCAACTCCATGTTGTACATTCAATCATATTTTTAAATATACCTATAACTTTATGTTAATTTGAGTCTTTTATACTAATATTTTCATATATTTATGACAGAAATGTGCTGTATTACATTCAAATGCTCTTGTCTTCTTCCATTTCTTGCTTTTATGGCATGTACTCCCTAGAGCTTAAGGATTTGAGCAGAATTTAAAGATTCAGCCGAGAAAGCTGCTAATTCAAATTACATACTTTCTCTCTCCCTCATATACATACTTATTTGTATGTCTATTAGCATGTCTTGTTATTACTCTTCTAAAAATGTATTCATAAAGTTGAACCTAAACAACACACAACATTAGGATTTGCAGAACTTGAATTCCAAGTATACCTTGGTCATGAAAACTACAATAGTATGACGTTCTTTGGGTCATTTTCTCTCCATATCGTTGACTTAATACTAGACAACAATAATAACCCAATTGAACTCTGGAGACTGTCATCTGGAATAATTATCTGATGATTCAAAGCATGTTGAAAAATATAAAGCAATTTCAAAGTTCTAAGAAATTTGAAATTTTAAGAAAGACTATTGAAAAGACTTCATCTAGAAAAGTTATTTTATCGTGGAAGCTTGTCAGAAAAGAAGAACCCAACCCTTTTCTCCATCAATATATGCTTGTATATCAACTTCTATAGCTTTCATCCCTTAAATAAAACTCTGAATTAATCTAAATATTTTTGCACTGTATTTTGATTCTAGATCCATCTAAAAACTTTATTCAGGAATAGCTTATATTAAAGGCAACAAAGATGAAACCCTTTGTTGTCAGTAACTTTTCTGGACTTTTCCAGTGTGGAGACCGGATTGTTTAACCAAGCAGTAACAAGATTATGAGTACAGACAAGTGAGTTAAAAGTTTTTTTTTTTTAATAAGATTTTGAATTGTTTATTAGATTTTGATCTGAGATTGAAATTAAATGCCATAAAAGGAAAAGTGCTAAATTGCTATTAATTATTGCTACTATTGAAGAGTGTTAGTGGCTTTGCCAGTAAGTAGAATAATAATACAGCAACATTTATATTCAGAGGTTTTTGTCGCACATACAACTTTCTTTTATAGGTCTTCTGATTCTGGTATGGTGTTATCCTCTGTAGGTTCAGTTGTTATAACTATAGGAATATTCTCAGATATCCATCCCTTCGGAGTCCTATTAAAGGACCGTCTGCCAGAAAGAGGATTGGCAAAGGCCATGAACCTGGGATCTGTTAGAAGTAGTAGGTCAAAATCTGGAACCTTGAATTTAACCATTTTTGATGCTTTTTCAAAACCTCCAAATGGGGTGGCAACTCTGTGAGGAGTGAAAAGAAAAAGAATAAATTAATATTCAAATTTATTTGCCAGAAAATAGAAAACAATTTAATGCATGATCTTATGGGGCATGTTGTTGTGTTATAGTCTTAGTAGGGTTTCAATTTTTGACCTCTGAAGTAAGCGTTTCCATTCAAGGACCATGCCCTTATGATAAAACAGATATTTGATAATGAATTTGTGTAAAGACCTTTTGTATGTACTCTTAGTTTTGGACTGAACCATTCTGTTTCCCTGGACGCTGAGTCATCACACACATTTCTTGCCTTCCTGCCTTTGCTAACAATGTTACACTTGCTTATTTCCTCTGGGGGAGAAAAAAAAAAAAAAGGTATTTCCTCTGTGCCTCCTTTCCACCTGTATATATCCTGTGGCCTTTAAATTTTAACTTCCCCCTAACTACCTCAAGCCCTCACTCCCTTTCTTAACCAAATTCCTATAGCATTGATTGTTTTATGTTAGTCTTATAGTGCATCTGTTAATAATATGGCATTTGGTATTGTCAGCTTCTATTTTTCAGAATATGATTTGGTTTAGGTCATCTGTGAATTATAAGTTCTTTGAGGGTAAGAAATGTATCTTTGCGTTTTTCTAGCTGTGCCCCAAAAACATCAAAATCCTTCTACTCATCTGAAAAAGTCCACCTTCCTTATCTTGGCATTCAAGATGTCACGTAACAGTTTAGCTTTCTTTGACTTAGCCATTAATTAATCATCCAGTGCCAGGCACATTTATAAATGCTGGATATATGGCAGTGAGCAATGTAGTCAGAGTGTAAGGTTTTATATTTCTAGTGAAAGAGATAGACAAAAAATAAACGTGTAAGTTAATTATACTTCAATAAAAATAATTTTTAGTTTTTAATAAAATTTTTAATAAAACAGTAAACATACAGACAAACATTCAGTAATAAGAGCTATGAGAAATTTAAAATAGGGTGATACAATAGAGCATAACTGAATGAGTAGATAGGGAGAAAAGACTTCTCTGAAGAGGTGACATTTAAACTGCCATCTGAAGGTCAGACGTTAGCCATGGACAATATAACAGAAGCACTTCAGCATTTCAGATAGAGTAATTAATACAAAGAATCTAAGGCAGAAATAATGTTGACTTTTTCAGAAACGAAAGAAAGCCCATGTTGCTAGACAGGTAAGTGAGGGGAATGGTAGAAGGGAGAGAGGACAGAGGGGTAGATTGTGAGGAAATCCATGTGTCCAGTAAAGAACATGGATTTCATTGTAAGTGTGAAGGAAAGTCATTGAAAACTGAAAAAGGTCAGTTTTCATTCCATTCCCAAAGGCAATGCCAAAGAATGTTCAAACTACTGCACAATTGGGCTCATCTCACACGCTAGTAAAGTAATGCTCAAAATTCTCCAAGCCAGGCTTTAATAGTACATGAACCGTGAACTTCCAGATGTTCAAGCTGGATTTAGAAAAGACAGGAACCAGAGATCAAATTGCCAACACTTGCTTGGATCATAGAAAAATAGAGAATCCCAGAAAAACATCTAATTCTGCTTCATTGACTACACTAAAGCCTTTGACTGTGTGGATCACAACAAACTGTGGAAGATTCTTCAAGAGATGGGAATACCAGACCACCTGACCTGCCTCCTGCAAAAACCTGTATGCAGGTCAAGAAACAACAGTTATAACCGGACATGGAACAACAGACTGGTTCCAAATTGGGAAAGGAGTACATCAAGGCTGTATATTGTCACCTTGCTTATGTAACTTCTGTACAGAGTACATCATGAGAAACATGGGGCTGGATGAAGCAAGATTGTTGGGAGAAATATCAATAATCTCAGATATGCAGATGACACCACCCTTACGGCAGAAAGCAAAGAGAAACTAAAGAGCCTCTTCCTGAAGGTGAAAGAGGAGAGTAAAAATGCTGGCTTAAAACTCAACATTCAAAAAACGAAGATCATGGCATCTGGTCCCATCACTTCATGGCAAATAGATGGGGAAACAATGGAAACAGTGACAGACTTTATTTTGGGGGCTCCAAAATCACTGCAGATGGTGACTGCAGCCATGAAATTAAAAGATGCTTGCTCCTTGGAAGAAAAGCTATGACCAACCCGGACAGCATATTTAAAAGCAGAGACATTACTTTGCCAACAAAGGTCCATCTAGTTAAAGCTTTGGTTTTTCCAGTAGTCATGTATGGATGTGAGAGTCGGATTGTGAAGAAGGCTGAGCACCAAAGAATTGATGCTTTTGAACTGTGGTGTTGGAGAAGACTCTTGAAAGTCCCTTGGACTGCAAGAAGATCAAATCAGTCAATCCTCAAGGAAATCAGTCCTGAATATTCATTGGAAGGACAGATGCTGAAGCTGAAGCTCCAATATTTTGGCCACCTGATGTGAAGAGCCAACTAATTAGAAAAAGACCCTGTTGCTGGAAATGATTGAAAGCAGGAACAGAAGGGAATAACAAGAGACGAGATGCTTGGATGGTATCACCAACTTAATGGACGTGAGTTTGAGCAAGTTCCAAGAGATGGTGAAAGACAGGGAATCCTGGCGTGCTGCAATCTATGGGGTCGCAAAGAACTGGACAGGACTGAGCAACTGAACAACAAAAACAGGAGGTATAACTTGAGAAAATTTTAATAAAGATTACTCTGGCACCTGGTACTGTGTGAACAAGTATAGGTGGACAAGAACGAAGAGGAGATATGGTACCAATTCAGGTGAGAAATGACAGTAGCTTAGATTTCAAGTGTTTTCCTTGAAGAAGTGGGTGGTTTCAGGATGTGTTCTACAGGGAGGGTCAACAGGATATGCTGACAGATTGGATGAAAATTGTGAGGGAAATGTAAAGATCAAGGATTATTCCACGGTTTAGAGTTTCAGTAGCTTGCTGGTAGAAGGCAAGGAGAAACAGGTTTGGTGTGTTGTGTGTGTGGAAAAAAATGACTTTGACATCGTAGTGGAAAGGTCAATCCTGCTAGTTTTACCCTATACACTTTCGTTTAGTCTTTGTTCCAGTCAAACTGATATACTGCTTGCTCTTCGCCTTGTTGGAGAAGGAAATGGCAACCCACTCCAGTGTTCTTGCCTGGAGAATCCCAGGGACAGAGGAGCCTGGTGGGCTGCTGTCTGTGGGGTCGCACAGAGTCGGACATGACTGAAGCGACTTAGCAGCAGCAGCAGCTTCTCCTTGTGCTCTCCAACGTCACTGCGTTTACTCACTCATTTTTCTCTGCCTGGAGTGCTCTGACTGTCATTACTGACGTTTCTAAATCCCCTTTAAGTTTTAAGTAATTTATACTTAAGTATTTGATATTTAATTTTATTCTTGAGCTTTCCCTGATCTCCTACAGCCAGAACTAAACTCTTTCTCCCCTAAGTTTCCATGAACTCTATTTTTACCTCCCTGTAACCTCATTTTCATCTTTCATTATATTCAATAGTCTGTCTGCCTAATTTCTTATCAGACTACACTCCAAGAGGACTGGAATTCTCTCTGATATATCTTTATATCTTGCTCAATATACATAACTGTTTAATGTATTTTGCCTAGAGGATCCTCATAAACATTTGGACAGTGGAATTGGCAGGACTATAAATTCTCCAGTATTGTGGAGATCATTTTAAAACCTAGAAGAGATCTGATTTTCTTTGAAGCTCAGTCACCTGTGATCTTTCTTGACTATCTTAATTTCTGGATGATAATAGTAAGGGACTATGAAGTCTAGTAAAGTAAGGAGGAAATGAATGATGGACTTTGAAAAATGAGATGGGTTTGATGTGTGGGCCTGAAGCATGATTGAAATAAATAATAAATGAAAAAATTAAAGATAAAATGCTTGAAATTTAGATTTTGAAGATGATGCAGATATTGGTCGGCTTCCCTGGTAGCTCAGTGGTAAAGAATCTGCCTGCAATGCAGGAGACCTGGGTTGGGAAGATCCTCTGGAGGAGGGTCTGGCAATCTACTCCAGTACTCTTGCCTGGAGAATTCCATGGACAGAGGAGCCTGGTGGGCTATAGTCCATGAAGTCACACAGAGTCAGACATGACTTGAAGTGACTAAGCAGCAGCAGTAGCATAGATATTGGTAATGGCAAACTTTAAGGAAAGTCAGTAGTGACTAAGATGGGATTGGGAGAGAGATCCTTTAAAGCAATACAGTCAAGGACTTAAAAGGGCTGAGAGTTCAGTGAATCATTTAAGCCACCAGAAAGTGATGACAGGAATAGTCCTGGGGAAAAAGACTGAGAGCCAGATAAAATCTTCAGTGTCCCCAGGGTAGATAGGTGACCTCAATGATGGCTATAGCACATGTCACTGTGTCATATATTGGACTGGCCAAAAATTTTGCTCCTTTAGGGTTTCCATAAGATGTTACAGAAAAACCTGAAAGAATGCAGGTTTTGGCCAATGCAGTAGTAGTATAGAATCTCATGTCTTGCTGTGTGTGCTTAGTTGCTCAGTCATGTCCGACTCTTTGCAACCACTTGGACTGCAGCATGCCAGGCTCCTCTGTCCATGGGAATTCTCCAACAAGAATACTGGAGTGGATTGCCATGCCCTCCTCCAGGGGATCTTCCCAACCTAGGGATCAAACCCATGTCTTCCACATTCCAGGCAAATTCTTTACCATAAGTGAAAGTGTCACTCACTCAGTCATGTCTGCTGTTTTCTATCCCATGAACTGTAGCCCGCCAGGCTACTCTGTCCATGGAATTCTCCAGGCAAGAATACTGGAGTGGGTAGCTATTCCGTTCTCCAGGTTATCTTCCTGAGCTAGGGATTGAACCAGGATCTCCTGAATGGTAGGCAGATTCTTTGAGCCACCAGGGAAGCTCTCATGTCTTATTGGCCCGTAATTTTCTTGTCTTCTAGTTTTTTTTTTTTTTTTCTGAAGAACAGTATGTTTTACTTTCTGTAAACATACATCTTTCTTACATCTTTTCTCAAGATGCCTGGCCTCTTAAAATATTTCCCCAAATCGCTGTGGAAAATATGGATAACAACAGATTACTGAGTAATGCATTAACTTCAGTCTAATGCAGGATTTCAGCAATCATATCAGTATAGTCTTTCATGTCCAGGGCCTAAAACCATTACTCTGGGGGTGAGAGAGATTGGTTAGGAAAAGAACTTTAAGAATTTAAATTATCAGTCAGGTGCTGTGTGATCATTAAACTTCAGAAGGTATAGTAATAATGAAAGCTAATATTTATCAACAGAGTGCTGTGTACCTGCTCTGTTAGTATGGAAATCACCTTGAGATCTTGTTAAGCTACAGATGCTAATTCAGTCAATCTAGTATGTGTCCTGAGATTCATTTCTAACCAGTTCTCAGGTGATGCCAGCACAACTGGTCTCACCACACTTTGAGTACCAAGGCTTTACATGATTGTCTCATTAAATTCTCAAAACAACTACTTGAGTTGATTCTTTTTCTATCCCCTTTTAATAGATGAAACTGAAACACAAATAATTAAATGGCTTACCCAATGTCACCCACCTAATAATGTATAGAATCAGAATTTAAACCCAGGTATTCAGACTCACTGAAGCCTGCTCTTCTCTACTACCATTTGTTGTACCCCTTGGACATAATTCTTAAGGAGTATTGGGCCTTTTGAGATCGTTTCTAAGTAGAGCAGTATATTGAGGACTCACATCTGTGATATAAGTGAGTGATTTAATGTCCCACATTTTGTCATTTGATTTAGTGGATTGAAGAGTCATTAAGAGTAAAATTTGACTCACTGCATACATAAAACTTCATATTCTTAGATGTTCAAGATGTCCAAGAAAATGTTTTGTCATTTTGGAAGTTTACCATTATAAACCTATAATTAGTTCATTTGTTCGTTCATTCATTTACTCATATAAAAAATTGTGTGTGTGTGTGCTAAGTTGCTTCAGCCGTGTTCGACTCTTTGTGACACTGTGGACTATAGGCCACCAGGCTCCTCTGTCCATGGGATTCTCCAGGCACAAATACTGGAGTGGGTTGCCATTTCCTCCTCCAGGGGATCTTTCTGACTCAGGGATCAAACCCGCATATCCTGTGTCTTCTGCATTGACAGGCAGGTTCTTTACCACTAGCACTACCTGAGAAGCCCGATTATATCTAGACACTGCTATATGCTGTGAATTCAAAGATGGAAAGATTGTAGTAGGTCTTAATTTCAGTGAACTCACAAACAAGAAAAGAGAGAAATATAAGCAGGGCGTGGGGGAACACATCATGGACTAAGATAATTACTTTAAGGGAACATTTTCCTGAGTACAGAGGAACTTGTAAAATTTAGAGCCTGGGATCTGATCTAAACACTTTTGTAGGGCACAGTGCAAAATGAAAACTCGGGACTCTTTGTTTAAAGCTTGTTAGGAATTTCAGACATTAAAGCAAAAGTTTAAATCAGCTATGGCCTTTTTAATTGTGGGGCCCCATGCAATTGCACAAGCCACACATCCAAGGGAGTATAAGAGTATATTGTTATCCATTGGATACAAGAGGCTGGAGTTGAACATTATCAGATTTAGGGTGAATTTGGTCAGTTAACCTTGTATTTGGAGAAGGCAATGGCACCCCACTCCAGTACTCTTGCCTGGAAAATCCCATGGATGGAGGAGCCTGGTAGGCTGCAGTCCATGGGGTCACGAAGAGTCGGACACGACTGAGTGACTTCACTTTCACTTTTCACTTTCATACATTGGAGAAGGAAATGGCAACCCACTCCAGTGTTCTTGCCTGGAGAATCCCAGGGACGGGGGAGCCTCGTGGGCTGCCATCTCTGGGGTCACATAGAGTCGGACACGACTGAAGCGACTTAGCAGCAGCAACCTTGTATTTATTAATTCCAAAAATCACTTTTATTCTTTTATTTATTTTTTCTGAATTAAATGAAGAAAGAAATGTTCTTCTGCCACTGAAATCCAATATTTGAGTTTGGTATTTAGTGCATTAGCTTTTCCCTTTTCATTCAGTATGTTTTGTTTTTCCCTCTTCATTCTGGGGTCAATTTCTTCTGTAAATGAAAACATTCCCGTCCATTTCATCACCCATCTCCTACCTCCTACCACTTATCCAGTGAAAGATTATTGTTTCAAAAGCAGAATTTTCTTTTCTTTGGCACCATTTGAGACTGTATCCTGTTTGTTTAAATTTTTATTGCCTTCGGACACAAAGTAAACTTGTTAACAGAAATGTTAAACATTCAAAGTGTGAGACTATTTGTAAGATTTTTAAGATCTCTGAAAATAGTTTCAAGTTTTATTCAGTTAGAAAAGCAAAATATTCCACTGAAAGATTTGGAATATTCTACTAAAAAACAACTGTGCATCTCTGTAATTCCCATAATATAATTTCTTTGAACACAGATCTGACTTAAAATGATTTTTTAGTTTGTCATCTATGTAGTGACTAACAAGATTGTTTGGAGCAACACATAAACTAATATCAACCTTCACATTAGAAATCAGTATTAAAATTGCTTTTTAAAATGTTGGAGATGATCTTGTAACAGTGATAGTTTGTGATTCATAGCCTTCATTTTTATACTAAAAATCTACCATATTAGTAATACTGCAAAAATGAGTCTTTGCCTAGGCAAAGATATTATATATTGCTTGTAGTTTTTTGGTTTTTTTTTTTTCCTACCAGGGGATTCAGTTCTCCATACTGTGATATAACAGCCTTTGTATTGCATGCTGAAGTGTCATCCAGGGTAATTGAATTACCTGTTAAAGCTCCTGTAATCAGGCAATTCTGCCTTTCCTTCAGGCTTGAAAAATTTAGGGTATAAAGCCTCTAAAAGCTCCGGATCATTGCTAATGGCCTGTTCCCAGGGCGACTGGTAGTACTTAGGGACAGCTGTGGTGTTGAATCTTTCAGGAGGAATTTCCTTCAGTGGTCCAGAATATCCTTTGGAAAAATATTGCAAGAATAAGTAAACACAGAGTTCCTGAGAGTTACTAAATTCCACCTAGCATTTTACCATGTTTAATTTTTCATACAGGGGTAAATTTATCAAAAATGCATTCTTTTTATGATCTCTCAGGAAAGAGTAGTCCTACAGCATTAGACAGTTTTAAATCCCTTTAAATTTATGGAATTTTCAAAAGAAACCCCTTAGTGTTTCATTTTACCAAATTATACAGTTAGTTTCTTCCTTGACTGTCGTAGTATATATTTGTTCAGTGAAACTATTAATTGTGCACCTTACATTAATTTATACTAGGCCTTATATACCACAGTTACTGCATTAATTTAGAAACTAGGTTCTGTGGAAATATCAATAAAGACAGATCTCCCTCCCCTGGGAGCTGATTCTTTATAGGTAATGTTCAGGTGTTGACTATCTAAAATTGCTGCGTGCTTACATGCGTCTAAGTTGCTTCAAGTCGTGTCTGACTCTTTGGACCTCAGCCCTGCAGACTCCTCTGTCCATGGAATTCTTTAGGCAAGAATACTAGAGTGGGTTGCCATGTCTTCCTCCAGGGCATCTCGTGACCCAGGGATCAAACCCACAACTCTTATGCCTCTGCATTGGCAGGCAGGTTTTTTTGTTTGTTTGTTTTTGTTTTTAACCACTAGTGCCACCTGGGAAGCCCAATTTTTTTTTTTTTTTTGTCCTTGGATGTGGGATCTGAGTCCCCAACCAGGGATCGAACCAGCGCCTGATGCTTTTGAAGTGCGGAGTCTTAAGCACTAGACTGTCAGGGAAGTTTCAAGAATACTGGAGTGGGTAGCCATTCCCTTCTCCAGGGGAATCTTCCCAACCCAGGGATCGAACCCAGATCTCCGACATTGCAGATGGACTCTCTACCTTCTGAGCCATCAGGGAAGCCTGAAATTGCTGAGTGGCCTGTCAAATGTTCAAGCTTCAAAATGGTGAAGTAGCTTGTCTCCACTGTCTTTGTCAGGCCCTTCTTATTCCCTGATGTGCCTATCCTTTGTTTACTTTGTTCCTGAGGATTTCTAACCTTTCTGCTTCCAGTCTTACCTCCTCAATTTATTCTTCTCCCATGAGCCAGAAGTTTTCTGTAAGTATCATTTAAAAATCACAATTCCTGGCATAAATGTGAAACCATTTTCACATACATTAACTGACATTCTTCAGGTCTTCAAAGGCAGAACTGTTTACTTACCAGCTACACTACCTTACTGTCTAGTTATCTCTTTTAAATAGTTCTCTCTTCTGTCATATCAGAACCTCTGCTATGCAGTCACTGCTACTTTTAGGTTTCCGTGATGCTCTTTTCCTTCTCTAAAATGTTTTCTCTTTTATTATGTTAAACCATGCCTAATCTTTCTATACACTAAAAATTAGTTTCTCTTTTTCAAAAACTCTCGATAATTCCACCAATAGGCAGCTATTTGTTTGTAGTAATTTAATTTTCTTCTGATTGTCTCCAGCGTCAAATGGCAGTCTCTTCAGTAGGCTGCTTTTCTCTGCTTCAGTTCAGTTCAGTTCAGTCACTCAGTCGTGTCCGACTCTTTGCGACCCCATGAATCGCAGCACGCCAGGCCTCCCTGTCCATCACCAACTCCCGGAGTTCACTCAGACTCACGTTGATCAAGTCAGTGATGCCATCCGGCCATCTCATTCTCTGTTGTCCCCTTCTCCTCCTGCCCCCAATCCCTCCCAGCATCAGAGTCTTCTCCAATGAGTCAACTCTTCACATGAGGTGGCCAAAGTACTGGAGTTTCAGCCTTAGCATCATTCCTTCCAAAGAAATCCCAGGACTGATCTCCTTCAGAATGGACTGGTTGGATCTCCTTGCAGTCCAAGGGATTCTCAAGAGTCTTCTCCAGCCCCACAGTTCAAAAGCATCAATTCTTTGGTGCTCAGCCTTCTTCACAGTCCAACTCTCACATCCATACACGACCACTGGAAAAACCATAGCCTTGACTAGACGGACCTTTGTTGGCAAAGTAATGTCTCTGCTTTTCAATATGCTATTTAAGTTGCTCATAACTTTCCTTCCAAGGAGTAAGAGTCTTTTAATTTCATGGCTACAATCACCATCTGCAGTGATTTTGGAGCCCCAAAAGATAAAGTCACACTGTTTCCACTGTTTCCCCATCTATTTCCCATGAAGTGATGGGACCAGATGCCATGATCTTCATTTTCTGAATGTTGAGCTTTAAGCCAACTTTTTCACTCTCCTCTTTCACTTTCATCAAGAGGCTTTTTAGTTCCTCTTCACTTTCTGCCATAAATGTGGTGTCATCTGCATATCTGAGGTTATTGATATTTCTCCCAGCAATCTTGATTCCAGCTTGTGCTTCTTCCAGCCCAGTGTTTCTCATGATGTACTCTGCATAGAAGTTAAGTAAGCAGGGTGACAATATACAGCCTTGACGTACTCCTTTTCCTATTTGGAACCAG
>NW_011476055.1:20528-50978 GCF_000754665.1 Bison bison bison | reverse complement strand
ATTTGGAACCAGTCTGTTGTTCCCTGTCCAGTTCTAACTGTTGCTTCCTGACCTGCATACAAATTTCTCAAGAGGCAGGTCAAGTGGTCTGGTATTCCCATCTCTTTCAGAATTTTCCACAGTTTATTGTGATCCACACAGTCAAAGGCTTTGGCATAGTCAATAAAGCACAAATAGATGTTCTGGAACTCCCTTGCTTTTTCGATGATCCAGCGGATGTTGGCAATTTGATCTCTGGTTCCTCTGCCTTTTCTAAAACCAGCTTGAACATCTGGAAGTTCACAGTTCACGTATTGCTGAAGTCTGGCTTGGAGAATTTTGAGCATTACTTTACTAGCATGTGAGATGAGTGCAATTGTGCGGTAGTTTGAGCATTCTTTGACATTGCCTTTCTTTGGGACTGGAATGAAAACTGACATTTTCCAGTCTTGTGGCCACTGCTGAGTTTTCCAAATTTGCTGGCATATTGAGTGCAGCACTTTCACAGCATCATCTTTCAGGATTTGAAATAGGTCACCTGGAATTCCATCACCTCCACTAGCTTTGTTCATAGTGATTGTTTCTAAGGCCCACTTGACTTCACATTCCAGGATGTCTGGCTCTAGGTCAGTGATCACACCATCGTGATTATCTTGGTCTTGAAGATCTTTTTTGTACAGTTCTTCTATGTATTCTTGCTACCTCTTCTTAATGTCTTTTGCTTCCATTAGGTCCATACCATTTCTGTCCTTTATCGAGCCCATCTTTGCATGAAATGTTCCCTTGGTATCTCTAATTTTCTTGAAGAGATCTCTAGTCTTTCCCATTCTGTTGTTTTCCTCTATTTCTTTGCATTGATCATTGAGGAAGGCTTTCTTATCTCTTCTTGCTATTCTTTGGAACTCTGCATTCAGATGCTTATATCTTTCCTTTTCTCCTTTGCTTTTCGCTATTACATTCATCCAAAATTACTGTTGCCCTGACATCCTTTATAATCTGTCTAGACCTATATGCAGCTGTTTTCCAATACATTCTGCTGCTTTCTGTATATTGATCATCTTAACAAATGTTATCACTATTCTTAGATGTCTGAGACAGAAGCACTCTCCTAAACAATCTTTCATTCCCACAACAAATCACTAAGTATTACCAGCTATACTTAAGGATTTCTTAAATAGGCTTCTCAACTTTGCATTTTCTGAATCACCATGGGCACCTACTTAAAATGTTGATAATGGATTCTTCCTTCCAGAGACAGGAGGTCTCAGATGTGGCTTACACATTTAATGCAAGTGATTTGCAAACAGAACACTGGGAAGTAACTGTTCTAGCAAATTCTCTCTTTCCTTCTCATTTCCATACCTGGTTCAGGCCCTGTACGTTTCTTGCCTGGGCTTTCATAGTAGCCTTTGCTAAATTCAGATAATCTATAGTTTGTACTCTGAATCTATAGTTGTCCTTTTCAACTCATCAACCAAGAAGGAAGGACCCATTACTCTTTCTTCCTTGCAAGCTATCTGGTAACCTTGAAACTCTCCCTTTTCTTAGTCTATATTACAGACATGCCCTAATATTTAATAATTGAATATTTTAACTTTAAGTAGCTATATTAATTTATACTTCCAAAATTTATCTCTCTTTATATATATATATTTGAATATATGTATGTGTTTGTGTGTAAATATACATAGATTGTTCCTGATAGTAAATAAAATATACATATGATATTGAAGTTTGTATGGCAGAGAGAAAATGAAACTACAAATATAGCATGGACATTTGTCCTCCATCCCTGTCTATGAATTCCTTGAGGGTAGAACTTTTTTATTCTTTTTGAAATTTCATAGTTTATAATCAGTTTAGTTGCTCAGTCATGTCCGACTCTGCAACCCCATGGACTGCAGCACGCCAGGCTTCCCTGTCCATCACCAGCTCCTGGAGCTTGCTCAAATTCATGTCCATCAAGTTGGTGATGCCATCCAACCATTTCATTCCTCTGTCATCCCCTTCTCCTCCTGCCTTCAATCTTTCCCAGCATCCCTTTGCATCAGGTGGCCAAAGTATTGGAGATTCAGCTTCAGCATCAGCCCTTCCAGTGAGTATTCAGGACTGATTTTCCTTGAGGATTGACTGATTTGATCTCCTTGCTGTCCAAGGGACTCTCAAGAGTCTTCTTCAACAAAACAGTTCAAAAGCATCAATTCTTCAGCGCCCAGCCTTTATGGTCCAACTCTCACGTCCATACATGACTACTGAAAAAGCCATAGCTTTGACTAGATGGACCTTTGTCAGCAAAGTAATGTCTCTGCTTTTCAATATGCTGTCTAGGTTGGTCATAACTTCTCTTTCAAGGTGCAAGTGTCTTTTAATTTCATGGCTGCAGTCACCATATGCAGTGATTTTGGAGCCCAAGAAAATAAAGTCTGCCACTGTTTCCACTGTTTCCCCATCTATTTGCCATGAAGTGATGGGCCTGGATGCCACGATCTTAGTTTTTTAATGTTGAGTTTTAAGCCAGCTTTTTCACTTTCCTCTTTCACCTTCACCAGAAAGCTCTTTAGTTCCTCTTTGCTTTTTGCCATAAGGGTGATGGCGTCTGCATATTGGAGGTTATTGATATTTGTCCTGGCAATCTTGATTCCAGCTTTTGCTTCATCCAGCTGGGTATTTTGCATGAGGTACTCTGCATATAAGTTTAATAGGCAGAGTGACATATACAGCTTTGATGTACTCCTTTCTCAATTTTGAACCAGTCTGTTGTTCCATATCCAGTTCTAACTATTGCTTCCTGACCAGCATACAGATTTCTCAGGAGGCAGGTAAGGGGATCTGGTATGCCTATCTCTTTAGGAATCTTCCACAGTTTGTGGTGATCCACACAGACAAAGGCTTTAGTGTAGTCAGTGGAGCAGAAGTAGATGTTTTTCTGGAATTGTCTTGTTTTTTCTATGATCCAGCAAATGTTGCCAATTTGATTTCTGGTTCTTCTGCCTTTTCTAAATCCATCTTGACCATCTGGAAGTTCTTGGTTCATGTACCGTTGAAGCCAAGCTTGAAGAATTTTGAGCATTTTTTTGCTAGCATGTGAAATGAATGCATTTGTGCAGGAGTTTGAACATTCTTTGGAATTATCTTTTTTGGAGAATGGAGCAAAAACTGACCTTTTCCAACCCTGTAGCCACTGCTGAGTTTTCCAAATTTGCTGGCATATTGAGTGCAGCACTTAATGGCTTCATCTTTTAGAATTTGAAATAGGTCAACTGGAATTCATCACCTCTAGTAGCTTTGTTCGTAGTGATGCTTCCTAATGCCCACTTGACTTCACACTCCAGGATGCCTGGCTCTAGGTAAGTGATCACACCATCGATTCATAATAATCAATGGTTATTGATTCATAATAAAACTTTTAACTTAGTAATGGAAGTACCACATTGAATCAACATAAACTTTTCTATATGTCTTTTCTTCCTATTAAAAAACCTTACCATTCCACACATTAGATAGCAGGAGGTTACAGTATAGTGGTTGGAGCTAAAAGAAAATATATATAGTCTATTATGTATTAGGTATATAAAGATGGGTAAGGAAAGGATAAATTTTAACTCAGTCTTTTATTGTATATTAGGGACTATACTCACATTCTCACATTTAATTTTCACAACAACCGTGTGCAGTGAGATTTATTTTCTTTATTTTACAGAGTGAAGAAACAGACTCAAAGAGATTTATTTTCCTTCTCAGTACAGTAGTAAAGTGGGCATGGATGAAAGGATCCAGCAGCTTTATTGCTGCTGTCCACAGTGGTGATGGAACCACATACCTGATCACAAATTATGGAGGGACAGGATGAAGATTTATTATTTCTTTAAATAAAAAGTAAGAATACTTTGATTTTGCTCATTTAAGAGCAATGAAAAAATGATGGGATGTTGACTGCGTTTGGCACTCAGGACACCTCCGCGAAGGTCCTTGTTCTGCATGGCATCCATCAGCTTTTACCCTTCATCCTTCTTCACTTTTGCTTCTGAGCTTGGCTGTACAAACTTTCACTTTCATTTGATAATATAAATTCAATTAATGTTACCATTTGAGAGACTACTAGTAACTAAATACTAAAGGAGAGAGAACATCTTTTTATTATGGAGTATTGAAAAAAAGGGTAAACCTCTGCCAATGCAGTATGTTTTTATTAAAAGGGGGCTTGATGAATTTAGATTCATTTAGGGATGGTTCATTTACTGGACTGTTTTCTTAAAATCCCAGCATACCGTCTTTAGTAACAGCTGTAGTATTTTGAACCATTAATTTGATTCAACCATAATTTTGGTTCAACCAAAAAAACCATAATTTTTCTTTTCCTATTCTCAGTTGTCCATGTATACAGTCATATTAAAAGAAAATCTGTTCAACCAAAAAAAAAAAAAAAGGAGATCGCAGGTTGAACCCAGACCCATCAGATTCTAAAGTTTGTTTTTGCCACATGAGCTTAATGTTGTATGTGTAGAACCTGTTGCCTGCTTTTCTGTCATAAAAAAAGCTATATGAAAGCTATTTGAGAATTTTATTACAATGCTTTACTTCAGAATTCTATATATTCTAATTGTGTATTTGGTTTCCTTCAAAATTACTTTGTTTATCAATACCTTTTCCATTGTGCTCTGTAAGAATGTCCTAATAAATCTAAGCTCATCAGTGACTGACATTCAACTTACTTTTAAATAAGATTTAATATTATACAGTTATTTTACTTATATATTTTCAAAAACACTATGCTATTTGAGAAGGTTCCTCAGAAGTACTCTTGATAAATTTACTATTTAATTTACAAAACTATGACACAGGCATTGCTAATTTCAGTGTAAAATTAGTTGAAAATTTTATAAATCTACTATATACATTACTCTTGAGGAAAAACTTAAAGGTATTTGTTTTATGTTATTTTGGAAAGATATTGTCTAAGTAGAGCAGATAATTTTTCTGATTTAATATTTCAAAATCTAACAATACTTCAAATAGCATGTACTGGTTTGAATAAACATTTACTTATTTTTTGGACTTCCCTCATAGCTCAGTTGGTAAAGAATCCACTTGCAATGTAGGAGACCCCAGTTTGATCCCTGGATTGGGAAGATCCCCTGGAGAAGGAAAGGGCTACCCACTCCAGGATTCTGGCCTGGAGAATTCCATGGACTGTATGTATATTCCATGGGGTCACAAAGAGTCGGACACAGCTGAGCGACTTTCACTTTCACTTATTTTTTAAGATAATAAACAAATATACAGTATTAGAGTATTGCATTTAAAGCCCTGTAAGAGAACAGAAAATAACAAAAGCAGTCTCCACAAGGTCACTCACATGAGACATCTGTGAATTTGGTATCAGAGCTGGATTTAATTCTTGATCAGTTAGTGTTGCCTTCTAGCTATTCACAACCTCAAGTTCTTAATTTGTAAAATGAGGATTATAATAACTGTCATAATTATTATTAAATTAAAGAAGATACATATATATAATAGTATTTCATAAATTACACAGTTCTATACAAATAGGATTTCAATATAATTACAAACAGACTTAATTTTTAGTATGATAAGCGACTGCCAACAAAAGTTTGGGCCATCTGAAAGAACATAAGACTCCTGTAAATGTGTTACTAAACTCCTCTAGGTCTAATCTTTACATTTGTCCTGAACTTATCTACAAAGTAGGTATATAATGTGAAAAGCCGTATCATTCAGACCCCATTTACTAAAGAATCCAAGTGACTTGAGTCATATTTATGTGCATAGCAGTTTTATTATTCTGTTTGTAAGGGGATTAATTACCTGGTGCAATGTTTTCTGGATTTGGGGGACTTCGTGGATCCGGGGTGTTAGGAGGAGTAAATGGTGCTTGCTGTGAACCACTTTCCAAGTTGATTCCATCCAGTTTCTCATTCTGCATGGCAATATTGTGCTGTATTTGATCAAAAGTAAACTCAACTGAAAACTCAAAAATATACACTAATAGGACATATCATATGTGCGAGACTCCATTTGTATACTTGGAATTTAAATATAATGCCAATTCATTGTTACATACTGACTCAATAATTTATATGGTACCGAGTAGAGCAGTTGAATGAGAAATTTTACTAATATCAATCTAAACTGTTTTATGATGACAATCTACTTAATAATAATTAATTAAGCCTTACTGTGTGCCAGGCACTGTGTCCAGGGCTTTATATCAATTATCTGTAATTTACTATTCACAACATATCCATAAGATAAATCTATTTAGTTTTTAAGTCTTTACTGATTTAATATCATATAGCATACTCGCCACATACACAACTTAGTCATTGTTACATTATTAGTTTACTTATACTTGGGATTTAATTATATTCTTTAATATGACTTGTTTTAAAGTTTAATCTGAAATTTGGACATCAGTCACGTATAACAAAAAATATTTTCACTTTAAGCTGCATAAACTTATAGAAGGAAGAATTGGGGTTTCTAAAAAATAGAATATTTAAAAGAGCGTTTGTCTAAAGTTTTAGGTGAATTTTCTTTACTGTTATAATTTAGGATTTATTTTATGGCAATATAGCACTTTAAAAACAGTCAATTGGTTTTTAACAGAGAAGAATAGACATTGTAATAGGTTATATCCTCAGATGTATAGCTAGGATTTACCTCTGTAATAAAATATTGTTTTAATTATACATGAGAGACATACATATTTCTTAAAAGAAGCCAATCTATTTAAGTGCATAAGGTCAAATCATCTTTTAACTTTATAAAGAAAAATTTACTGAAGGCCATAGCAAATAAACATCTATTTTGAGTTTTTCCTGTGTGAAATAAGCCAAACATATTTTAAAATATTTTTTATTTCTGTATTTATTTATAAAATGATAAGGTAAAGTTCACTTTTGCAATTTAATAATTATTTAACTTTATAGAAATGTGATTATTTCATACTAAAATCCAAATGCTTACAATAACTAAAGATCATAAATTAAGGCCTCACCTGACAAAATTATGAAAAAAAATAAAGTTTATCCCATTTTCAGCCTTCACCCACCCACAGCCACTCTCCAGGTGCCTTTCACCTTATTCCAGGCAGCACCCTGGTAAAGTTGCTGTGGAAATGAGCAGGGCAATGTTAGTAGTTGTAAGCTGACTTGTGGAGACATGAAAGAAGGAATTAGAGGTAACATTAACCAGGTGAGTATGGGTCTTGATTACTGGCCATAAGAGTTTGCATTTTATTCAATAGGCAAGAAGAAACAGTTTCTAAAGGTGAATAGTGCTGTACTCAAATACATCAGTTTTTAGTGTTTTGAATTTAGCTATTAAGCGTTCGATTTAATTGACTTGATTAATAACTTTTTTCACTTCTGAACCTTTGTCACTTCTTAGAAAAAAGTCTTGCTAAGTTTAATTATAAATAAAAGCCAGTTGAGATAAATATAGAAAGTTTAATTGTATCATGCATTAAAATTACTTTTTCTAAGTTACTGTCCATGAAATGAGTTTCACCTAAACTTATAAGTCATTCTACCTACATTATTTTAAAAATTGTAATACTAACCTCCTTTATAGACAGGAAAATCAACTCTTTCTAGCTGGTTATTAATTATCAGGAGACACTCAGTACCTCTGTTTGTCATTGTTAATTATACAAGCAAAGCCTTATAATAATTGGGTAGTGACTTATTTTAGTTATGATAGCCTTAAATGATTTTTATAATGTTATTTTTTGAACAAAATATATATATTTTTTGAACCTCACTGTATTTAGTTACATCTTACTTCAGAATTACTTTTTACAGTATAATTCCCATTTTTCCAGTATTATATAAGATTTCTAAAGATTTTTTTAAAGTCTTTATTGAATTTGTTACAACATTGCTTCTGTTGTTTATGTCCTGGTTTTTTGGCCATGAAGCATGTGGGATCTTAGGTCACCAACCAGAGATTGAACCCATGCCACTTGCGTTGAAAGGTGAAGTCTTAACCCCTGGGCCACCAGGGAGGTGCTTCCAGGGAATTTTAAAAGTGCTTAGTTACTGCAAACATTTGTAGTTTTAACTGTAAACTGTGGATTTTTTTTTTTTTTTCTTCTTAGTTCTTTGACCAGGGATTGAACCCTAGTCTCCTGCATTGGAAGGCAGATTCTTTTTTTTTTGACTGCTCTTCGTTGCTTTTGCATGGGCTTTCTCCAGTGGTGGCAAGTGGTGGGGCAGGTCTGGGGAGGGGGGCGGCTACTGTTTGTTGCCCTGTGTGGGCTTCTCATTGCGGTGGCTTCTCTTGTTGCAGAGCACAGGTTCTAGGCATGTGGGCTTCAGTAGTTCAGCACACAGGCTTAGTAGTTGCTGCTCGCAAGCTTAGTTGCTCCACAGAATGTGGAATCTTCCCAGACCAAGGATTGAAACCATGTCTCCTGCCTTGGCAGGTAGATTCTTACCCACTGTGCCACCAGGGAAGTCCATGGATTGTTTTGAATAATATCCTTTTGTGGTAACTTATAGAAAGGAATTTTAATTATGATGAATCATTCTTTTATTTTCTCTTGTATGCTTATTTTCTTCATCCCTTTTTGTATGTGTATGTGTAAGAGGTTATCAGTTCATGAACAGGACTTTGAAATTGGCATGTGTAGCAAGCAATGTATCTTCATTTTATTTTAAAAACGCATATTTCCTATTGTTATTTGTATCATAAGAAGGTTTGTGTGGCTTGAATTTACTAGTTTCTCAGCAAGAGAATAAGCCAAAAGCTGTGCTTATTTTTTTTTAATTGTACTTAATATTTAAATAAATGGCATTGATTACAAAAGAGTTGGTTTATATTTTCATCTAATGATGTCCTGAAATTATAAGAAATGTATAAATGTAAGTTAAATAATTATTTTGATAATATCTAAAGCTCAAGGGAAGCAGTAAAAGATTATTTCAGAAAATGTAGTCAATAACATTAATTTGATATAAATCATGTAAGGATGATTCAAGAACTAGATTCTAAGTAAATCATTGTTTTCTATTTATCAATGTTATTTTGTCCCTCCATCACTAGACAAGGGCTGTATTCATTTATCTTTGAAATCCAAGCATAGTGTCTAGAACATAGTAGGCAATCAATAAATTTTTGCTGAAAGTATAAATGAATGGAAATAGACCCAAACCTAATACCATCTTCTAAATTTCTGTCATATTATCAATGCTTGCTCAAAGTTGCAGTCTAAAGCCTTGATAAAAGCAAATGTGTCATCAGATTTCATCAGACTTCAGAGTATATTGTGTAACTCAGTGACATGTGACATATATTATTATTGTGTATTATTTTATGCTACTTATTAGCATTTAATTGTTTCAGTATATTCAGTATATGTTCAAATATTTCAGTACAGCTGTTTGGGACTATTTAGTTCTCAATCTTCCAGGAATGCTGGAAAAATATTAAGACATATTCTTATATATTTTACCTATGACCAGAATGTTTGATCACAGGTATATAAGATTATTGTCAATAATTTGAAATACTAGTGATAAGAGAATATGTTGTATTTTAATGGACATTTTAAGTCTTATACCTTCTTTCAGAATTGTAATTAAAGCATACTTAGAGATATAAATGTTAGTTATGAAAACTGAATTTATTCAGATGTCTAGACTTGTAGATGACTTTTCAAAGAATTTCCATTAAGACACTGTATTTCATATTACTCTTCAAAGCTACCTCTCTATTGTCATTATCCATCAGATGAGCCAGAGGTTATTTTAGGTTCATACTGTATTAGCTGCGGACATTTTCTGATAAGAGGATACTGAGCGTAATTACAGGATACCATGGCATTACATTTATCCATGACTTCAAGTGAAAATCTTCCTTCATTAAATGTAAATACTGTGGTTGAGTAAAATTTGATGTCTAACTGAATTCATAATTATAACTAGATTTCTATTCATGGATGTTGAAGGATGCTCATTAATGTGGAAAAAAAAAACTGTTTAAGATGTTCTCAAACCATTTCTTGTTAAGCAGATCATAACAAGGGAAATAGAAATTTCAAGAATGAGTAAAATTTTAGTGTTTGTGAGTGCAAATGTTAGTTGTGTAGTGTGTTTTAGTAATTCTGATAAAAGATCAGTGAAACTGGTCTGTTTGCTGTAAAGAATTTAGCTGTTCATTCAAAACAGCTTTCTAGTGATGGCAGTTGGAAAGCTTTCAGGTTTAAATTCATGAGTAAACTTGTAAACTTTTCATAGCTATAGAAAGAAACCCTTAGTTCAAAAAAAAAAACAAGAACATATTGTTGTAGTCTCCACCATCTCCTATAGTGCACTATTCCTTTTTGATTCTTCATACCGGTATTTTATTTTTAAGATATTTTCCTGAAGCTAATTGTTTTTCAATTATGAACTTCTTCCTCTAAAATTTCTCTGAATGACAATTTAAAAGAATATGGTATTCATGCAATATGTAAAATATAATTTAATGAATTTGTTTGTTTTAACTTTTGGTTGATGGGAATTTTTGTCCAAAGAGTTTTATCCACATTGATTTTATTGTCAGTGAGTACCAGACTTCTCTATACAACGTGGAATGAATACTTTGAAAGGAGATCAGCTGTGTCTCGTTCCCAGGCATGTTTCAATGCCAGGATGTTTTCAGCCAATAAAATGCTTCTACTTGCTTTATGGAGCACTGTGTGCTTTGGAATTGTTTCCATCCCAAACATTTAACCAGTGGTGATAAGATATGGAAACTTTTAGTTCCACCAGTCTCCACTCCCTCTCCCTCCTCTTAGCAGAACAGACCAGTTCTTCAGTGCCAAATCTACAAACATGCAGTGTCTCTACTGAACCAAAAAGATACTCATATCAGGCATAATATTCATTTATCCACCTAAATTATTCATCATGAAAAAAAGTATAACAGAATCAATGAAAAGAAAATTTGTAAAATACTTGTTTGGGAATTTAATAATACATATAAATTTAGAAATGCTGCCCATTTATTTAGATAACCATATTATCAAGTTATACCTACATTTATTTGTGCTTTAGTTTCATACTGGAAATTTTCAAATGTATATTTGTCAGATCTTCTTTGTCGCATCTTAAACAGTCTGGCACCACGGTTACTGAGATGGGATAATTCTTCCAACATGATGTCTCTGGGGATGCTGACTTTTTTGCCCAGGTGCATGACATCTACATCTGTAAAACAATATTCATGTGTGTGAAAAACTCTAAGATAAGCATTTTTAAATGCTCTGCTAAATTTCATAATTTACTATCTGCTATATGCTAGAATGGGCTTCCCTGGTGGATCAATAGTAGAGACTCTGCCTGCCAGTGCAGGCAGAGAAGGCAATGGCACCCCACTCCAGTACTCTTGCCTGGAAAATCCCATGGACAGAGGAGCCTGGTGGGCTGCAGTCCATGGGGTCTCGAAGAGTCGGACACAACTGAGCGACTTCGCTTTCACTTTTCACTTTCATGCATTGGAGAAGGAAATGGCAACCCACTCCAGTGTTCTTGCCTGGAGAATCCCAGGGACGGCAGAGCCTGGTGGGTCGCCATCTATGGGGTTGCACAGAGTTGGACACGACTGAAGCGACTTAGCATCAGCAGCCAGTACAGGAGATGCTGGTTCCATCCCTGTGTAGGAAAGATCCCCTGGAGAAGGAAATGGCAACCCACTCCAGTATTTCTGCCTGGGAAATCCCATGGACAGAGGAGCCTGATAGGCTACAGTCCATGGGGTCACAAAAGAGCCGACCCAACTTGGTAACTAAACAACAACAATATGCTAGTATAGTAACTAAAATAGAGGCTCTTTACTCAAACTGCCTTGGACTGAAGAACTTTTCTGAAATCCAAAAGAAATAAAACTCCTCCACTTGCTCCTTGGGTTAAATCCTGGGTCTACTACTTTCTAACTGTATGATCATAGGTATGTTGCTTATTTTTTTGTAAACCTCAATTTTCTTATCTCTAAAGTGGGACTAATATGTACTGCATAGGTTTTATGTAAGGATTAAATAAAATGTGTTTCTTATCAAACATTTAGTATCATAAAAGAGTGAGCAAAGTTTAATGACACTACTAATTTATTCTTTCCTTATTTAGTGACTAATTATCAAACTACCACTCGTAGTTCTGTTCATAAGCTCTGTTGACTCCCAGCATTTTTATGTATCAGTTTGAATTGTCTCCATTACAAGAATGCTTATGCTTTGACTCATGCCACCCAATTCTCTGTCAGAATACTATTAATTCTGTGTCTTTCATCAAGGAGCCTAACATAAAATAGATAGGTGATAAGTATTGAGTAATCCTTCTCAATCCAGTTTATGTGCCATTTCTGTCAATTCCTTCTGTAAAATTTCTATTCATAATTATTTATGCATTTTCTGTATTCTCATAGCACTGAATCAATATTACTTGATTCCATTTTACTTATTCTGTGATTTGCATTTTCTTTTATGTTTTTGTCTTTGTGTCCTCCATGCCTTAAATAGAGGAGATGTTCAGTAAACAACTATTATTTTCTATTTCTAGTACTGAAGGACTTTTCTGAAATCCAAAAGAAATAAAACTCCTCCACTTGCTCCTTTAATCAGAAGTGCTTTTTTTGGTAACACACAGAGTTCTTTTGCCACTGCCGTCCACAGTGCTTAAATGCAGAGAAGAAAAATTGGACCATTCGTAAAATAAATATTCTGGAAGATTGGGACAACATTTTCTGATGTTACAAATTAACCCTAATAATTAGGCTTTTTGAGGTCTTTAGGAATAAAATAATAAAACTGCTTATAAATTTTCTCCCCATTTTGCTTTGAAGAAATCACTTTGCTTATATATCTTGATGTTACTGGAAGAGGCACTCTGCTAATTATAAAAATTGTAATATCAAGACTTCTGTTTCTGTGAAGATAGAATAGATCTACTTTTCCCTGTGCATTTACTAAGTAA
The DNA here is from genome assembly GCF_000754665.1 of Bison bison bison. Lineage (NCBI taxonomy): Eukaryota > Metazoa > Chordata > Mammalia > Artiodactyla > Bovidae > Bison > Bison bison. The sequence goes on along the minus strand of NW_011476055.1, from coordinate 38,025 downwards.
AACTAAAAATCCTGGACATTAGTATAAAATAAACATAAGACTAAAAGTTGGAGGCAAGAATGAGGACCAGCTAGGGACCTCAGGACCAAGGAACAACACAGTACTAATTCTTTGGGTTTCTTTTGGCCCCACATATCCCAGACTTGGAGCTGAAAAACTGAGAAACATGCAACAGGTACAGCCAAAAATCTACAATAAGATTGTTCTCACTAGCCAAGACCAGGAAAGGAGCAACCTATAAAGACAAGAAACTTTTAGACAATAGCTACTCTACTTTAGCCAAATGCCACAGGAAAAAAAAAAAAAAAAACTAGCCTCACCCATACCAACAAATTTCAAGTGTAGAGCCCAGGATTTTACCCTTGCAAAGCTATAACGAGGTGCCCCAGTGCACCCTTATATAACGGTGGTATCTGAGAGGCCAAGGAGGAAGCTGGGACTTCGTCCCTGTTAGCTAGTAACAACCCTCAACCCCTGCAGAGTTAGTAGAGACTAGGTGGGGATTCTGAACTCCCACCACCTCCTAATAGTAACTAAGTGACCCTCCTCAAGTTTCATTGTGGGCCAACTGAAACTTTGACTTCTTATTTCTACCTGGCAGTGATGAATGAGGTGGCACTCTCTTTTCCCTGCTGAAGCAATGTCAGACAAGTATAGATAAAATTGAAGGCTTAAATAAGAGCAAGATTCTTAGAATATAATATGAAAATGTGCAGGCTCAAATAAAAAACTCATTTGTCATACCAAGAAACAAGAAGATCTCAAACTAAATGGGAAAAAAGACAGATGCCAGCATGAGAAGACTGAGATATTAAAATTATATAACAAAGATTTTAAAGTGGCCATGATAAAACTGCTTCAAAGAGCAATTACAAAGTTTCTGGAAACAAATGGAAAATTTTAGAAAACTTTAGCAAAGGAAAAAAAATCATGACTGAAATAAAAGTTATAAAGACCCAAATGGAAACTTCAGAACTGAAAAAATACCCCAAATAAAAAGTTCAGTGGATGGATTCAATAGCAGAATGGAGGGGATAAAGGAAAGAATCAGTGAACTGGGAGACACAGTAATGGAAATTACCCAATAAGAACAGAGAAAAAAAAAAATAGGAAAAAAGTAAAGAAAGCCTTAGGGATCAGTGTGAGTAGAACAAAAGGTACAACATTTGTATCACTGAAGTCCCAGAAGGAGGGGAGGTATTTGGGGTTGGAAAAGTACACAAAGAAATAATGGCTGAAGACGTCCCAAATTTGGCAAGAGACATAAACCTACAGATTCAGGAAGCAAAAAGTATTCTATAAAAGATAAATCTATGGAGCTCTACAACAAGACATAGCATAAACTTCTGAAAACTAAAGACAAAGGGAAAATCTTGAAAGCAGCCAGAGAAAAATGACAACTTACCTATAGGGAGAAAAAAATGAGAATGACAGTAGATTTCTCATCACAAACCATGAAGACCAGAAGGAAGTGGCACAAAAATGCTGAAAGAAAAGAAATGTCAACCCAGAATCTGATACCAAGTGAAAATATTCTTTAGAAATAAAGGGGAATTTGAGACATCTTCAGATGAAGGAAAAGTAGATTATTTTTCCTGGAGACCTACCCTGAAAGAATTGATTCATGCTATTATAACAAAACATCCAAGACTGGTGACTTATAAACAGCAGAAATGTATTTCTTATAGATCTGGAGGCTGGAAGTGTGAGATATGGGTACCAGCATAGTTGGTTCAGTTGAAGTCGTTCTTCTGAGCTGTAGACTGCCTACTTCTCACTTTGTTTTCATGTAGTGGAAGAGACATGGTAGCTCTCTTGGGCTTCTTTTATAAAGATGTTAATATCATTCATGAAGACCCCACTCTCATGGCCTAATCACCTCCCAAAGGCCTCATCTCCCAACACCATCAGGGGCATTAGGATTTCAATATATGAATTCTAGGGGGACACAAATATTCAGACCATAGCAAATAACTAAATGAAGTTCTTTAAACAAAATGGAAACAAAATAAGGAGCCTTAGAACATCAAGAACGAGAAAAGATTACAGTAAGCAAAAATGTGGGTAAATACAATAAGTTTTCCTTTCCCTCTTGAGTTTTCTAAATTATGTTTTACTATAGAAGCAAAAATTATAAACCTCTCAGATATAAATGTATGTAGAAAATAGGTAACAGTTATAAACAGTAACAGTTATAAACAGGAAGAGGTAAATAGATATAAAGGTAGGTAGGTTTTCTGTACTTCACTTAAACTGATAAAATGACAACATCAGTAGCCTTTGATAAATTAAACATATATAATGTAATAGAACAACGACTAAAACCTGTAAAAATATACTTGAAAAACTAGAGATAAATAAAAATTGAATTCTGAAAAATAGGCAAGAAACCCCATAGGAAACTAAAAAAAAGAAAACAAATGAAAAACAGACAACAAACAGCAAAAAATAAAATGATAGACTTAAGGTCTACTATGTCAATAATTACATTAAATATAAATGCTAAAAATATACTAATTAGAGGATAGAGACTAGTGATTGGATTTAAAAACATGACCCAAATATAAATTGTCTAGAAGAAACCCACTTCAAAAATAAGTACCTTGAGCAATATAGGCAAGTTGAAAGTAACAGGATAGAAAAAAGATATCAAAAAAAATTAATCAACGGGAAGTAGAAGTGGTTATATTAATATCAGATAAAGTGGACTTCAGAACAAAGGAAATAAACAGAGACGGAGAATGTTATATAATGATTAAAGTGTCAGTCCACTAAGAAGACCTAAAACTACTAAATGTGTATTCATCAGAAAACAGAGCTGCAAATGGAGCAAAAATTAATAGAACTAAAAGGAGAAATAGATAAATCCACAGTTATAGTTGGAGACTTCAATATCCCTTTCTCAACAAATGATAGGGCAACAGAGAAAATGAGCAAGGACATAAAAGAAGTCAGTGACACCATCAACCAGTAGGATGTAAATGTTTGTAAAATACTCTACTGAACAGCAAAAGTTACACGTTCTTTCCAGGTGCACATAGAGTATACACCAAGATAGACCATTTCCTGTACCATAAAATAAGCTTTGACAAATCCAAAAGAGTAAAAATTATACACAGTATGATCTTTGATCACAGTGGAATCACACTAGAAATCAGTAACAGAACGATTACAAGAAAATCCAAATATCTGGAAACAAGAAAAAAATACTTCTAAGCAATCCATGGGTCAAAGAAGTCTCAAAGGAAATAAAAAATTCATTGAACAAAGTGAAATCAAAAACAGAGTTTATCAGCAATACTGGGCATTTATTTTAGTGAAATGAAAGTTTTATATTCACACAAAAACCTATACACAAATGTTCACAGCTTTATTTTTAGTATAAGAAAAGAGTCAAATGTACTTCAATGAGTAATGGTTAAAAGGGGCTTCCCAAGTAAAGAATCCTCCTACAATGCAAGAGACGTGGATGCAATCTCTGGGTTGGAAAGAGTCCCTGGAAAAGCAAATGGCAACCCACTCCAGTATTCTTGCCTGGGAAATCCCATGGACAGAGGAACCTGGTGGGCTACAGTCCATAGGGTCTCAAGAAAGTTGGACACAACTTAGCTACTAAACAACAACAAATGGTTAAAAACGCTATGATCCATCCATAGCATGGTACTCAGCAATAAAAGCGAACAAACTATTGAAACATACAGCTGGATCTACCTCCAGGGAACTACACTGAGTGAGAAAAGCTATCCTCAAAGGTTCCATACTGTATGATTCCATTTTACAGCATCTTAAAATGAAGGAAAAAAATACATATATATATGAGACATATAACTGAGTGATAGGAGTCTCTTGACAGCATGAATGTCAATATTCTTGTTGTGATATTGTACCATAGTTTTGAAGATGTTGATATTGGGGGAAACGGAAGACATACCGGGTTTGTCTGTATCCTTACACGCATCTGTACTCAGTCACTCAGCTCAGTTGTGTCCAACTCTTTGCCACCCCACAGACTATAGCCTGTCAGGCTCCTGTGTCCATGGAATTCTCTAGGCAAGAATACTGGATTGGGTAGCCATTCCCTTCTCCAGCGAATCTTCCTGACGCAGGGATCAAACTCTTGTCTCCTGCATTGGCAGGCGGATTCTTTACCACTGAGCCACCTGGGAAGCCTATTCATTCTTACAGCTGCATGTAAACTTTATCTCAAAATCAAAAGTTTAATTAAGAGCTATCAAGCCATGAAAAGACATGAAGGATCCTTAAATGTATGTTGCTAAGTGAAAGAAGCCAGTATGTAATGGCTTACTGTGTGACTCCAACTTCTGGAAAAGACAAAACTTTGTAAGGAAAAGAATCAGTGGTTGTCAAGCACCTGTGGGGAGGGAGTGCAGATGAAGATGTTGAGCACAGAGGACTTTTTAGGGCAGGGAGACTGTTCTATATATTATAATGGCAGGTACATGACAGTGTGCATTCATGCAAACCCATTGAACAATATAAGCCAGTGTGAACCCTGATGTAAACTATGGACTTCAATTAGTAATACTATATCAATATTGATTTATCAATCACAGCAAGTATAATACACTACAATGTCAAAAATAGGAGAGACTATATATTGGAAGAAGAAGGGTATATAGGAAGAAGGGTATATAGGAAGAAGAAGGGTATATACGAAGAAGAAGGGTATATAGGAAGAAGGGTATATAGGAAGAAGAAGGGTATATACGAAGAAGAAGGGTATATAGGAAGAAGAAGGGTATATAGGAAAATTTCTGTTCAATTTTTCTGTAAACTGCTCTAAAAAATTAAGTCTATTCTAATTAACATGTTCAATTTAAAAATTTTTCATAGCACTTCCTAATGAATGCAGAATGGCATTGTCAAGATGGAAAAAAAAAAAATTCTGTGCTTTATAGTCCCCAGGGATGGCAGAAGTAGCTTATGGAAGAGGAATGAAGGCCAACAGCAGAGTGAGTGAGACTATTTTATAGTTTCCTGGGGCTTGTTGGCCAGCTCTCTGAGTTCTACAAGGAATATTCACTTCTTTTTATTTGCAAGTATTTGGAGTTTCTGTTACTGTGTGCTTGCAACATGGAAGGAGTTAACTGGGTTATTTTTTGGTGTGTCTATATCCCTCAGTATTCTAGAAAGTGTGACAGGAGTGAACTATTTCAGCTTTTTTATTCCGGAATCAAAATAAGTTCCCTTTAGATCACAAATGATAGAAAAGCCACAATATTGCTTATAGTAATTTGGTACAATATTAGGGCTTCCCTGATAGCTCAGTTGATTCTCCACCTGCAATGCAGGAGACCCCGGTTCAATTCCTGGGTCCAGAAGATCCCCTGGAGAAGGGATAGGCTACCCACCGCAGTATTTTTGGGCTTTCCTTGTGGCTCAGCTGATAAAGAGTCCGCCTGCATTGAGGGAGACCTGGGTTCGATCCCAGGGTGGGAAGAACTCCTGGAGAAGGGAAAGGCTACCCACCCCAGTATTCTGGCCTAGTGAATTCCATGGGCTGTAGTCCATGAGGGCAAAGAGTTTGGACGTGACTGAGCTACTTTGACTTCACTTCATAATACTAGGGGGTGGAGGGGAAATCTTTAAATGCTTCTTGAAAGAATTCAATTAGCAATGCAAGACAGAGAAGATAAAAAGAATTACAGAAAATTGAAATCCATAGGAATACACATTCTGTTTAACAATTATATATTACAAGTAATGTTTTTAAAGAAATTTAGATTTTTCCTGAAAAACCTTTCAACTGGGACATTTTCAAGAACTAAAAAATGCCCCATACCAGGCAACCACTAGAAAATGCAAAGATGACAGTCTTTATAGTATAGTATGTCCCCTATATGTGAAAGAGTTCGTTCAAAGAGTGCATTCGTAAAGTCCAGCGAAGTTAGCCTAGGTACCCAACTAACACAATCAGCCATATAGCACAATACTGTAATAATGTCACCCAAATAATACATAAAAAACACACTCACCAAAAAACATTTATAATCTTACAGTATCTTGAAAGTACAGTAGTACAGTACAAGAGCTGGCATACAGGCATCTTTGAAAGACTGCCACCTGACAGTTCATATGTAGGGGACTTAACTGTAATGGAATCTTTCTCCTTATAATTAATGCTATAAAGTTTTTCCATAAGGAAACCAAAACAAGGATGCAGCTTTTCTCTTTCTCTTCTTTACCAGTTTGAGTCATTATAAACAGTTAAATGAAAATAAAGAGTCTAGAAAAAGGAAATAGCGTATTATTATTTACTAAAAGTTCTAAATTTCAAGCTATGGCATAAGTTTAATTTGGGGGCTCCAAGACAAGGATTTGAGAAAACTTTTCTCTCATTTTCCTCTTCCTGCTGCTGCTGCTGCTAAGTTGCTTCAGTCGTGTCTGACTCTGTGTGACCCCATAGACAGCAGCCCACCAGGCTCCCCCGTCCCTGGGATGCTCCAGGCAAGAACACTGGAGTGGGTTGCCATTTCCTTCTCCAATGCATGAAAGTGAAAAGTGAAAGGGAAGTCACTCAGTCGTGTCCAACTCTTATCGACCCCATGGACTGCAGCCCACCAGGCTCCTCCATCCATGGGATTTTCCAGGCAAGAGTACTGGAGTGGGGTGCCATTGCCTTCTCCTTCCTCTTCCTAATGACTGCCAATATTAGCTGATTACACCAATGTTTCTGAAATAACCACATGACCTAAGTGAACCCTATCCCTCTGATTTACAATAGCCCTCTGAGGTATATTTGACAGGAATTATTACCTTTGTGATTGATACAGGAACAGGTGTGTGATGACCTAGGCCAGTGAGAGAAAATACCGGGACTTTTCTTTGTGTACACTATGCCAAAGATACTTTCTTTTCCTGCTACATATAAGCATGGATGCATATTGTCCCGCAAACTGTTGATATGTACTTGATAAAATGATAGAGTCAGACATGAGGTGAAGCTTACCCCAAGGAAATCAGAGCAGAGGCAGAGAAAGAAACTGGTCCTTAATAACATACTTGAGGTGCCAGATGAAGATTTATTGAATCACCTCTGAACTTTCAGTTATATTAGGTAGTAAATTCCCTTTATTTTTCAATCTAGTTGGTTTCTGATTTTCTGCTATTTTCAACTTAAAAAGCATGCTAACTGATATGGTCATTCTCTTCAGATCTTTATCTCACTGATATAGGTCCAAAAAGTTTATTAATATTGGAATCACAAGAAAGAGTAAAGAATAGCCAAGAAGCCCATCAGTGGGAGTCTCGAAGAAGAAAGGGAAAAAAGAACAGGTATAAACTATACCTCTGGCCAGACTTGTTTGGACTCATAAGAAACATTCACTCCTTTTTAGCAAAACACAATAAACATCACTCAAGCTGCTGCAAGGAATAGATGTATAGCAAGAGCCATGAGGAACTTACCTACCCTCAATAATCAGCTGGTGCAATCCATTATTACAGTAAATTTATACCACAATAGAGAAATAAGGGACAAAAAGAAAAGAGGAGAAGAAGGCACACATAACTGACCAACTCTCAACTCTCTTTTCTTATTCTTCATACTTACTTTTACTTTCTTTAAGCCTAAATTATCTCTCTTACTCTGTAAGTAACAGACAAGGAGTTCATTGGCCTTGAGTGACCATCTAAAGGTACTGTGGATCCCTGGGATGAGATAACTTCATGAGAAGTCTCCTGGTATCTGAAGCAGGCTTGTCTTGGCTCACAGAGTCAGTCAATAAATTTTCAGAAATTCTGTGAGCTAGTAGTTAAAGTCAATGAACATAGCCACTATTTAAATTATATAAACTTAATAATTAGATAAATTATATTAAAAAGAAAGCAATAAATACTCAGAAATATCACTTTCTAAATTCTTCTTTTTGCTATTATCAATGCTCTTGATGTTTTCTTATATCTATTATGTCTGTATGGTAGAAATACTTTAGTATTGTATTACTACACACCTCTTGCCAACTCTGTATTCAGTTTCTCCTTGATGGTAGCTCAAACTTGTTCATAGCAAGAGAATTTTGCAAACTCTACAAACTGAGGCATTCTCCACCTAAAAAACCAGTTAAATATTCACTAGCATACTAATAGACATAGGAACATTTTAAGTCAACATGTTTGCATTAACAAACAATAAAAGACATAAACCAAATTTTCCAAGGTTTTTTTTCCCTGCCTTTCCAGTAGTTGAGTTTATAATGTCACTGGAGCTTGAGTTCCAGACCATCTATGAGTTGGGAAATCTAACGTATGAACACTCATTTATTTAAACTTTCAGAGTGAAGAATTCTCTCAACTGAACAGATAGAATCCAAGTTCAGCTGTTCCCTGCTCTTTATTGCAAACCTCTGTGCAGGGTCTTAACGGTGTGTTTTATCTGGATGCCTGATAAATGATATAACTTATTCAGGGTTCATATCCTTGCCCTGATGGATTAGAAGGTTGTCTTTGTGGCATTAGATCATCTATTGAAAATAATATTGCTAGACATACTTTCCTGTTGATGTCATTCATAGTGATCCAGAATTTTCCATTTATTCTTTAAAGATCTTATAGGACTTAATCCTTTATAGCTTGCTGCTATTTTAAGGAGATCAGTGGTTATTTTGGATTAAATATCCAATTATAAAAAATATTAAAATATACCTTTAGGGTCTTGACCATAAAAAAATTAATTTCCACAAAAAACTCCACACTTTTCAATCTACTAGAGATACTAAATAATTGTAACATATTCTTTATCAGATGCATTTTTTCTAGTTAGATTAAGATTTAAAATCTTACATTAAAAAGTTCAAAATTTTGATTTTTGAGTGTGCTTTCCTTCCACTTTAGCCACATTACTATGAGTACTGGAAACCAATTGAAAAAATGCATTTTGGTGGGAGAGTATCAGTGGTCTTTGAAAATGTGATCTATTTCTTCTTCAAACCTTTCTTCAATGTGTAGTCTTATGAGCAGACCCTGGATCTAAATTCTTCCAAAAGGAAACAGTCTTTTTTTCACATTTATTTCATAGGTTAACATTCTGAAACTTAGCAAGGATTTATGGATGCACAGATAGTTCTGTGTTTTTATTTTGAAAATTTGATCCTGCCAGTGTTATATATTTAGTTAGATCAGTGAGTCCAATTCACAGTTTATAAAGATACTCAAATAATTGTAGTCAGACAAAAATCTTTTAAAACTGTTTCCCTACGATTCACTAGCAGCTGCAGTTCTGGTAGAATGGGCAAAGCCACAGACGGGGAGATAATTGAAACTGATTTACTTGAGAGTGGTCCTATCAATTTAGTTAAAAGCCTGCTTGAATCCAAGAGATGTCTGCATTTACACAGGACTCTTCGGCCTGCTTACAGTTAACCTATGTGCACTGAATAATAATCCATAAATATACATCATTGCGTACTGAAATATGCATATATACATGCTGTATAAAAAAGTTAATAGTCCAGACTGATTTTGATTTTGAATAGTGCTTTAAAAGTCTACATTTGATTAAAAGTTTACTACTAATTTCTAATAGTTTTCTCTACATGAAAAGTTGATTTTGAAACTCATCTGGGATTCCGTATTTTCCTACTTTGTATCTCTTTGCCTTGATTTGAGTTCTAAACTATAAAGTTTTCAAAACTTTACTGTTAAAAGTATTGCCACTTATAAACTGTGTAAATCTATAAACATTTAAAAAATGAGATTACCAATGTATTGAACTATGCAAATTGAATTACACAAACCAGTAATTCAACCAGAACTGTTTATAGGATGTACATCTAGAGTATGTTAGAGTGAAAAAGACAATAAAGAAATTAGGATGATGAAATTATGGCAAGAATTAAACATTATCATTTCAACTTGGTATAAACTGGAATTTAGCCTGGTTCTCTGCTGCTACTTTTCTGGAAGGCCTTATTAGAGGTTTAGAAATCTATGGCAGATTTAGAAATATCCACGATTTTACAACATAGTACTGCACACTGATTTTCAAAATAAAGCATTATTTTTCTCAGGGTTATGAGAAAGCTAATGTGAAATGTTAAACCAAAGAAAACTCTCAGACTTGTACATTGAAGCATTAGGGTAAGTTCTTTTTCTCCCCCAGACTTTTTACATTTGATCTGTGGTATTTAAGGCCTTCCTTGTGTCCTCATTTTTATACCAGTAACTTGATCAATTACAGTTTGAGATATGCTTGTATAGGAAAAGTAAAAGGGTTCCTCACCTTAATCTTTCATCTGAAAGTTAAGACATCATGATTATGTTTTTCAAAGTGTCCCTGCAATTTGTGTCAATATTATCATTGCCTTTGCTATTGGTGGGGAAACTCAAACACACATAGCTCAATACATTAGAGTCATGAAATTTTAGAAGTAGATGTCTGAACAAACCCAACCTCTTCAGTTTCAGGTGAGGAATTAGATGTCTGGTCTGGAACCCAGGGCTCCTGGTACCATATCAACAACAGCACTCCATTTAGAACCTGGCTTCCTATTTTCAGACCACAGACTAACCTCTTTTCCTGAAATCACACACAAAAAATCTGCTCAGTCTTCTTCTGTGTACTGTTACTGTTCACCAGCTGTTCACCAGTCATGAGGGAAAAAAAACCAAACAAAAACATACCAAAAAAGCCCTCATAAAACCCAGGTGAGAAAACTGTAGGGTCACTGAAACAGTAATCTTTCTATTTCTGAAAGCTCTTCTTCTTAAGTGTATTTGTGCTTAAAATCAGGGGCCAGCATACTCCCAGTTCTTACATAATTTAAATTCCTATTCCTTTCCCCCACCATTTCTGACAGATGCCAGTTGTTCTAATGTGCCTCTCCTTCCATTTTCATCCCCCCTTCTCTTTCTCTATCGACTTATTGCTTCCTATTCATTTATCCCATGCTCTACCCTTTCTGGGTCTCAGATGAGTTCCTGAGAGAGAAACATGATCACCACTGGAGAATGGGTACAGCTTTAGGAGTAAATAGCACAGGACTGGTGGGCATTACCCACCATTATAAGCCGTCTTTTCTTGCCTCCATAACTAACTCATGCCCCAATAATGGCAAAATATTTCTGTGTTTTTGTCTGTTAGAATAGCACTTGTTAGATGGTAACAGCATGGCTCTGATATTTCTGTTTAATACTTATAGGTTTTGTATCACAGCTGTAGCACAAAAACAGTTACTACCATCCGCTCTAACACTTCTGATACTGATGGTGATGACCATGATGATGATCATCTGGATGTGATGATGAGGACGGTCTGCCTTAGTATTAGGGGATACTTTCTATTAATTACTTTTGAGACTGTAGTATATTTGCTTCTGGTACATAATTTGACACCAAATCATGATGGCTCCATAATGAGTGAAGTTTGGGGTTTGGTGGGGTCATCTTCATTTTTACTCAGTCCAGTTCAATGTACTCTAGTCTGTGTGGATAGGATTTTTCAGTGATTCTTTGAGGTTATTTCTCCTTCAGATTAAGTGAGTGCTGTGATGAAAAACTCTTCTTTTGATTCTTATATTTTTCTATTGGCGGATCTCAAGGCTCACTAACTATAGTCTCTCTCTCCCCACAACAAGAACCGGACTGAACTTCTAGTTCAGGTTTAGAAAGCAACTCATTTAACCATCTCATTGTCACATTTCATTCTCCTCCGGGCTATATGTTTTTGAAAAGTAATATAAAAAATAAATGAATTATAATACTGCAAAAAAAAAAAAATCTTGATGCACAAGGGGAGGAGGGAATGGAAGAAGAACGTAGACTGGGAGAAGAACTTCTCTGATCATTTTTATAAAGGACAATTCAGTCTAAATTTTACTTATTTAGTCTTAGAATTAAGATCAAGACTGTGGTATGCTTCATCATACATTGTCCAGGTTTTTACTGGTGTGAAGTGTTTGAAAATTTGGAGGATTGTTCCTAAAAAAGTTTTCTTTGCAGTCCATGTCTCATTTCTGCCTCCTTAGGAAAAATGATGCCCCTCTAACTCCACATCTCTAAACAATATGACATATACAAATAGTAAAGTTCCGTGTAATATGTCAGAGGAAATAAAAGAGGGAGATTATTTAAATTACTTCCTAAGGTACTACAGCTATTTTGGTTGAGATGAGTTAAGAAAGAGTCTGCGATTATCCGTGTGTTATCTGTAGTACTTGACCTCCAAACTAAGGCAAAGCATGTGACTCTACTTAAGGGACTGGAAATCTACCCGTGATTTGGGAGGGAGGCTTTAGCAGACTTTACATGGCCAGGACCTGTTGGTGGTAAGAGAGTAGTTTTGAGAATTTTTTTATCCCTTGAGATATAATTGTGTTTTTTCTTTATATTTCATTTTAAAAGTTATGTTACAAAAAAATAAAAAGATACTCTTTATAGGTCTATATCAGTAATAGAGTAGAATTCAAAACATGATTTAAACTGGGAATAAATTAAAATGATGGACTGATTTATGATTATGACATAATTAGAAAATGATAATTTATCCCAAGCCTAGTTTGAAGGTAAGTAAGTTTAGTCACAAACTCAGTTGATTATCTGATTTTTGCCTTACTGATCAGGGAAGCTGTTAAAACAATTTCAAGTAAACTACATGAAGCAGGAGATACAAAGAAGCATAAAAAAATGAAAAGAAGCATGAATTTTGGAACCTTACATTGGTACAAATTTAGTTCTGGGGTCTGATTCAGAATTATCTTCACTTTATTCCAAGCTAACTCAAAATGATAGTAAAACACAGGACTAAGTTGAATCCAGTATGGTGATTTTATATTACAGACAATGAAAACAAAACTTAATAACAGAACCCTTAAATATGACTACATTATGGGGGAAGCATCTAACACAATCTCTGATTGGTTCTATTCAGCCCACATTATGGAAGGTGAAGTATGAAAATGCTACTCTGTGTACACCTGAAAGTAACACAGCATTGTAAGTCAACTGTACTCCAATACAAGTTTAAAAGAGAGAAGAAAATGCTACCCTTATCCTGCTCTCAGCTGCCTTCACCAGATCTCATTTCTCTAGGTTTCAGTATTGTTCAGGTAAAAGGTCATATTCCTTGTCAATAGAAGGGAGGTAAGGCGATGCCCTGAAAGCCCCACAAACACATTCTGGAATGGCTCAAATCAGCCCTTAAAGGAATCTAGATATTCTACTTATTTGCTTTTAAAATTGACACTATCCTTTGCTCAGTTTCTTTTATTCTTTTAGTCAAAGTTGAATTTCCATTACAACAATCAAAATGCAATATATAAAGTACTAGTTTCTGTACTAGTTTCTAGAATTTTTACTAGAACTTAAAAGAGTGATGTATCATCTTGCGTCTTACATTAAAAATTTTTTTGAGTTGTATGTTTTGAGACTATAGGAAATCTCTATTTTCCTAGAAATTATAAATAGTAGATTTCCACACAAAATATCTTGGTAAATCAGTTACTAAATATGAAGACTTATTTCAGTGTTAAAGAAGTTCACAGTTAATATGAATTCTAATTTAACAACATTTTTTTTCCTAAAGGGATAGTAGAACAGATTTTGAATAATTTCTATAATTTATGGTAAAAGAAATCAATATAGATCTTGTGGGATGGACAACGAACACAAGATTTCATGAGACCTGTCTGAAAAAAACAGAAAAAAAAATAAATGACATGAGAGTGGTGATATTAACTTATAATGTGAAGTGTGAAAGGCAAGCCAAGCAGAATGTACATCAGCTGTCAGATTGCTTCATTCCTTTAGAACAGTTGTTCATCTGAAAATAGCTTTCAAATGAGAAAGGATGACTACAAAAGGATTAGTTACCATAGGCTTTTCCACACCCCCTAGAGCTCCAGGTTTGTTATGACAGAATAGCAAGAATTTAAAGAAAGTAAACTATAGAATATTAAATAACATCAGGAAGGGTCTACATTAGTGCTGAGCTGTGTTAATGCTACTAAGAATTGTCATTGATACCATTTCCATGGATTTCCTTCATGATGGCTGATGCTTGCTGTTTCCTCTGCTTCACCATGGTATTATGTGATAGCATGATTTTTTTTGTTCCCTGTTAAAAATAAAGAAACATTATTGAGGCAATGTGAAGAAGTCATTTGCAATATTTTATAATCATCCTTTTGAAGGAGACCATCTTTGTTTTTTATTATTGCTTTCCTCTGAAAGGCTTTAATACCATTCCTTGTTTGGTGACAGAGTATGCTATTCATTGACAGGCAATATCACAGTGAACAGAGGCTGATTCTCAGAGTTTCAGGCCATCTTATCTGGATACTAGTACAATCATTATTGGGCAATGAGAAGCAATGAAAGAGCTGGCTTCCTTTCCCCTTCCTTTCTCACTTCCACAGTTTATTTTAACCTGTCATTGCTTCCTTACTGGCATTCAGTTCCAACAAACTCTAAGAATGAAGAGAGGACACCAGATTAAATCAGAACTCTTTGGTGGTAGCATTTTAGTATTGGCATCAACAGCTGTCCTTTAAAGCAAAGAAAGCCCACTAATGAGTCACAGCTCTGAACTTCCTTGGACAATTGACTAATACAACATTTTAGGAAACAATATACTCACCTTGCTTTTCAGGAAGGAGGAATCCCAATTTGTGGAGGAAAGACTGGAGATGGACTATGGATGCCACTTGGGCCCGATGGTTTTTATCCTTGAGCCTGGGACGGCATGGTCCCTAGTTCTGACTCAAACTGGAGAATGAGCCTTTCTGAAGAGACTGGCATCCAGCTGACATCAACTGACTATATATAGCACCAAATACTTTAGCTACTCATATCTTCCTGGCGAAAGGGAGGAACCAAGAGAGATTAGGTTCTCTCCATTGTGTTTCTATCTTGTGAGACAGTTGAATGAACATACAGAAGGTTTCTATGGAGCACCTTCTGTTTGAAGAGCTAGTAGCCCAAAGAGATTTTTTTAAACTTTTGAAGATATAAGTCTTACATTTCATCTTAATCGAGGTGGCTAAAGATACATACTTGAATAAGAACAGAATGATGGATTATTAACAATTAAAGTGAAAGCACTGACAGTGTCTGAGGAGTTTCAAGAAGAAAGAAAGCAATATGGGGCAGAGCTATCCCTTAAATAATGCCATCCCTTAAGCAAGAGTGAGAACCTATGCTAACTTCAGAAAAATGGGTGATAGTTGGGTGAAGTGGAGAAGCTTTTTGTAATGGGCATTAAAAGTTAAGCCTCGAATCTGAGTAAAAGTTTAGACTCATAGCTGAGTCGTGAGTCTTCTTGAACAGACCCTGTAGAGAACAATGCCTGCAAAGTTGCCTGATCTCCTCAAGGTCTGGAGTCAAGTATTCCTGTTTGAGAATCAAGATAAGAAGTTGAGAAGGTAGGCCAAATTGGCCACCTTGCTGATCTTTGAACACAGAAGCATGTTCCTCCTGTATCCTTTTTCTTTCACTATGTCCCTCTTCCTGGAATACTCTCTCCTGCTACCACTTGGCTTACTCTTGCATTCAGAACTCCTCCCAACTATTGATTCCTCAAAGTCCTTCCTCAGTCACCCTTTAATCACCCTCAGTCTAAAATGCTACACTGAGCCACACTCTTGTCTCTTACTCTGCTTTATCTTTAAAATATTTTTGTATTAGTTTAGATTAAATTCTAATGCATGTGACAGAGAACCCTAAAAACAGAAAATTCAAAAAGATGGAAATTTTTGTTTTTCTCACACATGAACTTTTCCCAGAGATAAATAATCTAGGGTTGATGTGATTGACATAATTATCAGGGGCTCAGTCACCTCTAACTTCTTGCTCCCTTGTCCCCAAAATGAAGACCCTTGGGCCTAAATTACTGCTTCACCTCTAATCAGCATGCTCTTATTTCAGCCAATGGGAAAAATGAAAAGGAATGATATCTTTCAAACATAGCCTGATATGGCTCAGATCTCTTTTGTTTACATCCCTCTGACAGGACTTAGTCACATAACCATACACGCTCAAGAGAGGTTGGGAAATGTGAATTTTATTCTGGGTGGCCATGGACCCAGTTAAATTCAGAGTTTAACTTACTGACAAAGACGATGATGATTATTGGGTGACAACTCTCAGTTTTTGCCACAAGGATATATCCACATTATTTTATCTCTATCAATCCATCTACCTATCATCCTTCTATCAATCTGTCTCTATCTGGTATCTCTTTTTCCTATTAAAATATGAACTTCATAAGGACTTAGGTTTTAAATCTTCAGCAGCAAGAATTGTGTCTAATATATTGGTGGACATTCAATATTAATTTAATGAATGAATAAATGAGTGGTTTGGAGATTAATTGCAGAATGCATTTAAGGTTTGGCATTAGTTTGGAATTCTTTTCCTGTTATGTCAAACACTTGGGGAAATACAATTGTAAAAAACAGTCACTTGATTATAAGATGATGGTGGCTACTCAAGGGAGAGGTTTGTTTTGTATGCAGCTGAAATAGGTGGCTGATCATAGGCTTGACAGTTCAAGGTAGTAAATGGCAGGTTTCAATTCAGTTCAGTTCAGTCGCTCAGTCGTGTCTGACTCTTTGCAACCCCATGAATCGCAGCACGCCAGTCCTCCCTGTCCATCACCAACTCCCAGAGTTCACTCAAACTCATGTCCATCGAGTCAGTGATGCCATCCAGCCATCTCATCCTCTTTCGTCCCCTTCTTCTCCTGCCCCTAATCCCTCCCAGAACCAGAGTCTTTTCCAATGAGTCAACTCTTCACATGAGGTGGCCAAACTATAGGAGTTTCAGCTTTAGCATCAGTCCTTGCAAAGAATACCTAGGACTGATCTCCTTCAGAATGGACTGGTTGGATCTCCTTGCAATCCAAGGGACTCTCAAGAGTCTTCTCCAACACCACAGTGCAAAAGCATCAATTCTTTGGTGCTCATCTTCTTCACAGCCCAACTTTCACATCCATACATGACCACGAGAAAAACCACAGCCTTGAGTAGATGGACCTTTGTTGGCAAAGTAATGTCTCTGCTTTTGAATATGCTATCTAGGCTGGTAGTAACTTTCCTTCCAAGGAGTAAGCGTCTTTTAATTTCATGGCAGCAGTCACCATCTGCAGTGATTTTGGAGCTCCCAAAGATAGTCTGACACTGTTTCCACATCTATTTCCCATGAAGTGATGGGACCAGATGCCATGATCTTCGTTTTCTGGATGTTGAGCTTTAAGCCAACTTTTTCGCTCTCCTCTTTCAATTTCATCAAGAGGCTTTTTAGTTCCCCTTCAATTTCTGCCATAAGGGTGGTGTCATCTGCATATCTGAGGTTATTGATATTTCTCCCAGCAATCTTGATTCCAGCTTGTGCTTCTTCCAGCCCAGCATTTCTCATGATGTACTCTGCATAGAAGTTAAATAAGCAGGGTGACAATATACAGCCTTGACATACTCCTTTTCCTATTTGGAACCAGTCTGTTGTTCCATGTCCAGTTCTAACTGTTGCTTCCTGACCTGCATAT
>NW_011476055.1:14339-18926 GCF_000754665.1 Bison bison bison | reverse complement strand
AAGAGAGAACGTCGACATTCTAGGAATCAGCGAACTAAAATGGACTGGAATGGGTGAATTTAACTCAGATGACCATTATATCTACTACTGTGGGCAAGAATCCCTTAGAAGCAATGGAGTAGCCATCATGGTCAACAAAAGAGTCCGAAATGCAGTACTTGGGTGCTGTCTCTAAAATGACAGAATGATCTCTGTTCATTTCCAAGGCAAACCATTCAATATCACAGTAATCCAAGTCTATGCCCCAACCAGTAATGCTGAAGAAGCTGAAGTTGAACCGTTCTATGAAGACCTACAAGACCGTTTAGAACTAACACCCAAACAAGATGTCCTTTTCATTATAGGGGACTGGAATGCAAAAGTAGGAAGTCAAGAAACACCTGCAGTAACAGGCAAATTTGGCTTTGGAATACGGAATGAAGCAAGGCAAAGACTAATAGAGTTTTGCCAAGAGAACGCACTGGTCATAGCAAACACCCTCTTCCAACAACACAAGAGAAGGTTTAAGCTAACCTATTGCAATTGCTTCTAAGTAAATGATTGCATTGAAGTTATTAATTAAATACCAGTGAGAAACAGTTAATCAAGTCATTGAATTTAAATTTCCTCTCAAGATCTCTCAACTGCTTGTATATTCCTGGCTTTAGCATTTACAGTGGTGTGATGTTCATCAAGTCTCTCAAGCTGTGTTTTTTCATCTATAAAATGGAGGTTACAATATCTACCACATAGAACCATGGGCATTTTACATGTAACAATTTTAGAAATTCTTGATACTTAATAAAAGTTGAGTGTTAATTTTTCCTTTTACTATTTTATTCCTGCAATATGAAAGGATTTAAAACCTTAGAACAGTCAACTGCATTATTCAGTAAAAAAATTAAAATATATTTAGAAAGATGATTTTCCTACTTCGTCACTTTTTATCTTCCCAATTTTGTGTTATATACAGTTTAAAAGTTGAAATGGTGTCCTCAAAAGACAATAATTACTATGTTGATTTTGGTTTCCAAAATGAAAAGACTTTATTTTAAAAGATATTAAAAGCTTTGAAGAATATAACTTGTTTTTGTTTATTTCTCAGTGACACCTAAAATTGTTTCGCCTTATATTTTAAAGTCATTTATACATATCTCTGATAGCTTTCTGGTTTTTAAGTTATTATTTGTTCTGAAAAGAAGAATTAGTCACTGGTATTATAGCTTTAAGACGGTTATACTATCAGATTGCTTTATGACACAACAGCTAAATTTTAAAAAGACCTTTAATGGTTATTATACTGCATTTTTAGATGGTCCATTCTGAAAGCCAGTGCATTTGAATTTTAAATCAAGTCACAGTTAATATAATTCTGTTTCATCTACACAGAGTTCTAGCTCTAGATTACACTTCCCTCAAGTTTGTCATATTGCCATCTTTCTTTGTCTGCAGGCCCCACCGCCTCCCCTCTGGACCCAGGAATGTCTGCCTCCCTGGCTCTCCCCACCACACCTACGCATACTATGGACTGGGAAAGAGTCTCTCCTACCCCCTCACCCCCCTCCCCCCGATCTCAGCACCTACACTGGCCCTACTCATCATCCCTGTCCTTGAAGTGTCTCCCTAATCCCAATTTAAATAGAGTAGTACTTTATTGTCCCCTCAAGGCCTAAATATTTTAATCTAATTGGTGCTAAAGATAATGGTAGACTCTTTTATTGTAGGCAAAACAATTGGATTCTAATGGTAAAATTTGGTGCCTTAGGAGGCTAGTTAAGGAAGAAGTTCTTGACGGAGCTTTTCAACACCCCTATAACCAAATTCTTTCCATTTCTGGGCCTGTCACAGTTGCATTTCCAACTCTTTTAGCACTTGCTAAAAGACAAAAAAAGATTGTTAATCTTAAAAAATAAGATGAATTGTACTGCCTATATACCACCCAGCGAAAATCTACACCATGAGGACCCATGAAAGACAACCTTATTCAGCCAGTGGTAAACATGAGCCCTTTTAGAGTGGCAAACAAGGTCTACATTCATCTTCCTCTGACTGAGCACTTTTTTTTTTTAAATTCTGTGTTACTCCTTGTCCCATTTTCAGTCTGTATTAGGTGGCTGTGGACAGTTGGAGATTAGGGCAGGATCCAGGGGAGGAGGAGGGAGCCCAGGATCTGAGGGCTGACTGTCTGCTAGGTGGGCAGAGAGCACATTACCATTACTGAGGCTCAATTCTGGATTAATGCACACAGAACCCAAAGAGGGTAGCCCCCAGGCTAGTGTTGAACAACATATCTAAGAGGATGATCGGTTCTTTACCAGCCTTCAGGGTCTCAGACATGGTGGTAACCCTGGGAGGAAAGAATCTTTTTGAAAGGATAAAAAAAAAAAAATGTGTAAAAACTCACAGCTTATGAGGCTGTCTATGGAAGCCGGCTTTGGTTTCTGCAAAAATCCCTGTGAAGTGAAGTGAAAGTCTCTGTCATATCCGACTCTTCACAACCCCATGGTCTATACAGTCCATGGAGTTCTCAGGCCAGAATACTGGAATGGGTAGCCTTTCCCTTCTCCAAGGAGTCTTCCCGACCCAGGAATTGAACCGGGGTCTCCTGCATTCCAGGTGGATCCTTTACCAACTGAGCTATCAGGGAAGCCATCTGACACTTGTAGCTTGTTCCCCCTGCTGCTTGACAGAGAGATAAAAAATGTCTGACACTTGCAGCCTATTTCCTCCATTTGCAGACCCCTCGCCTTCCTATCTGTTACCCTCTCATTCCCTTCTTTTCTTTTAGGAGAATTATGTCGCCTTGGGAAAGGGGTGGAGAAGGAAACGGCAACCCACTCCAGTGTTCTCGCCTGGAGAATCCCAGGGATGGGGGAGCCTGGTGGGCTGCTGTCTATGGGGCCGCACAGAGTTGGACACGACTGAAGCGACTTAGCAGCAGCAGCAGCAGCAGCAGGGAAAGGGGAGTCATCCCTAAATTGGTGAAGCAACATATTCTCCTAACCCTCATATTGAGGTTCTTTGATCCAGGGGCCCCAAGTAGTAGTTGGAGGAAGCTGCCACAGTGGCAGGAATTTGAGCAACCATTTGTAACGTAAAAGCCTTAATGTAGCTGGAAACAAATCCAGTCACACAGTCACAGATGCGGGGAGCAAACAGCAAAAACAGAATCAGTGAAGTTAAAAGTCACATTATGTCCACAGTTAGGGTACAAAGTGTTGCACAAGTCCTTTTTAGGATTGTTGTTGCTGCTAAGTCACTTCAGTTGTGTCCGACTCTGTGCAACCCCATAGACGGCAGCCCACCAGGCTCCCCCGTCCCTGGGATTCTCCAGGCAGGAATACTGGCGTGGGTTGCCATTGCCTTCTCCAATGCATGAAAAGTGAAAGTGAAGTCGCTCAGTCGTGTCTGATTCCTAGGGACCCCATGGACTGCAGCCTACCAGGCTCCTCCATCCGTGGGATTTGCCAGGCAAGAGTACTGGAGCGGGGTGCCATTGCCTTCTCCTCTAGGTACTGAGTAGGAAATAAAAACTTTTAAATCCTCACCATCATGGAGCTTACTTTCTAGTGGGAGAAATCGGCATGGAGCAAGATAAACAAGTGAAATAAACTATATGTTAGATAAGGGAAACAATAAAGTTGGGGAAACAGCATTGTTGGGAGTAGGGATTGTGGTTCTAGGTAGAATGACTGAGGAAGACCTCATTGAAAAGATGACATTCAGCTAAAGATCTGAAGGAGATGGAGGAGGAAGCCAGAAGAATATATTAGGAGAAGAACATCCCAGCAAGAAGGAACAAGTACATCGGCCCTGAGGTGGTAATATGTCTAGTATATTTGAGAAACGTACATAGCCTAGTGTGACTAGAACAAAGTAAGGGAGGGAGAAGTTAGGAGATGGTCAGAGATAATGTAAACCTCAACTTAGGACTTTAGTTTTCCTCTAGGATGGGAAGCTATTAGAGGGTCTTACCCAGAGTTATGACTGTAGTTCTAACATGCCCTCTCTGATTGCGCTATGGAGAATAGTGTATAGAGGAGCAAGGACAGACCTCTCAGGAAAGCTAATGCAATAGTCTAGGCAAGAGATGGTGGTGACTTGGTCCAGGGTGGTGAGCAGTAGAGCTTGTGGAAAGTGGTCTGTTTCTGGATATATCTTGAAAGTGGAACCAACAGAATTTGCAGGTGAATTGGATATAAGATATGAAAACTAGAAATGACTCCCAACTTTGGGCACCTAGGCAATGGGAAGAATAGAGTTTCCATCCCCTGAGATTTGAAAGACTGAGAAGATTGGATTTGGAGGAGAATATCAAAAGCTCAAATTTGAAAGTGTTAGCTTTGAGATGTCTGTTAGACATCCCAGGGGAAAATCTGGGGTAGAAAGATGAATTTGAGAACTGTTAGTGCTTATATGATAGTTATCATCATACAAATATGACATACGATATCAGTGAAGGTGAAGTTGCTCAGTCATGTCTGACTCATTGCGACACCATGAACTCTAGCCTATCAGGCTTCTCCATCCATGGGATTTTCCAGGCAAGAGTACTGGAGTGGGTTGCCATTTCCTTCTCCAGTGGATCTTCCTGACCCAGGGATCAAA
>NW_011476055.1:9536-14239 GCF_000754665.1 Bison bison bison | reverse complement strand
GCCTATCCCTTCTCCAGCGGATCTCCCACATCCAGGAATCAAACCAGAGTCTCCTGCACTGCAGGTGGATTTTGTACCAGCTGAGCTACCAGGGAAGCCCACGTTGCTCAGTCGTGTCTGACTCTTTGCGACCCCATGGACTATACAGTATACAGTCCAGGGAATCCTCCAGGCCAGAATTTTGTAGTGGATAGCCTTTCCCTTCTCCAGGGGATCTTCCCAACCCAGGGATTGAACCCAGGTCTCCCATATTGCAGGTAGATTCTTTATCAGCTGATCTACCAGGGAAGCCCAAAAGCCCTGTGCATTCTCCTTGATAGCTAATTGGCTTGCCATGCATTCCATGGTTTCTATTTTCCTATAATGAATAAGATCCAGCTTATAATTGATCTCCCTAGTGGCCCAAAGCAAGGGCAGAATAGTTATAAGCAAAGCTGTGGTGATTTTCCTATTAGCTAAAATGAAATATTGCAAGACAAATAGAGGCCTAAGGGCACCAACTAATAGAAAAAGGAACTGTTACAACTTCTGTTTTAGTTAATATTTGCTAGGTATTTCGTTTGTTTTGCAGATGAGGAAATTGAGGTTCTGAGAGATTAAGTAAAGTCCCCCATGTATCATAAGTTACAAAGATGAAATTAAAAGGTGTTTCTCTCTCATTTAAAGCCTTTTGTGTTTTCACTATATTGTGGAGAAACCTCCAACTTCCTGTCTCTGAATATCTCTGTATTGATACCTTCATGATAAAAATAAAAAAATAGAGTTAAGAATTGTCAAAATAATCATTTCATTGTGCTCCTTATTGATTCTTTTTGGAATTTAGTATCCCAATACTAGGTTTATCTTGGCTGAGGTACTTTTTGCTTATTAACATTTATGGCTCTTTCCCAACTCATGGTTTTCTGGTTAGCAAACTTCTAGAGTTCCTCATGGTGTCTATCCTCAGGGTGCCTTCCTTTCCTTCAGCTGTGCAAATACTAATGTTATTAAAATGCTGAACATAAACAATGGAAATGTGCCATTTTCTATGCAGACCTCTCCTTCCTTTCCTGGCCAGTGTACCACACACGTCACTGCCAAAATAAGGATCAAATCCAATTCTATCAAAATAATCCATTTACAGGCAAGCTCAAGTGTTTTACCTGTCTTCCTCTGCAATTTTGTTGTTGTTGTTGTTTTACTTAAGCATTTCCTTCTAGGCTCTTAAATTAAGCCTTAAGGTAAACTGGGGAGAACAGGAGAGGTAAACAGAGCTCAGTGGCCAAGCTTGTCAAGAACAGAAGCTAATGTAATAGGGTTGGGAACTTGGAAAGAAAGAAAGTTTCATATACAGGAATATTAAGACAGAAGTTGCCAAACAAAACCTGCAAATCATTTTTTTCCTTTGCTTGCATAATCCCAGCATTTATCTAGAACTTTGTCCTATTTCCTTTCACAGTTGTAGCCAACCTGTATTTTTCCTATCATCTACAGAAGCATTTTCTTTGACAGTTTTCTCACATGCAAGAATCATCTCTGCTTTTATATACAAATTTAGCATGACCTAATTAAATAAGAGTTAATTAAAGAAAACATTAAGTTTTTAAAAAGGATGTATAGACAAGGATTTTAGTGATAGAATCTAGACTTCACAGCCATGTATCATATGCTAGAGTCTCAGTAACATCATTATAAAATAAGGACAATCATAATATCAACATCATAAGGTTGTTGCATGACACAGTACTTGTCACAATGCCTGGCTCATATTAAATGTGTGATAAATGTTAGCCATTATTATTATCATCAAAAAGTTTGACTTTAGCATAAACATGTAAAAGGATGACAATCAAAATATGTTAAGTCACCTTAAAAAATAGCAGCTTAATACTTATTTGCAGAAAAGACAGAGGGAGGTTAAATCACATTTTGAAGGTCACATAGAAAAAGTAGAAAAGTTCCTTAACTGAGAAAGATATGAAGATGAATGAGCTGTTGGATTAATATAATAAATAAATATAATTAATAAAGCATGTGTAGATCAGAAGAGGGAATGCTAAGAAATAAAATAGAAAAGAGCAGTGAAGGGTCTGGTGTATTTGATAAGTATGAGTATGTATAGCCTATGTGGGAGTGATTTACCAGCTCATGAGAACCTAATGTCATTGAACAAAATCTGAATTGTATGACTAACTCTCCTTATTCTTATTCTATGTTCCCATGAGTTTACTTGAATCCAAACCCATCTACTTTATCTCACATATTATGACACATTTTAAGAGTTAAAAAACTCAGTGTCTAGTATTTGTTGAATGAGTGAGTAAATGAAAGGATGAATCAGAAAAAGTTAAAGAAATTGGGGAGAAAAAAAACCCAGGAGAGCAAAGTTCAAGAGAAAAGAGAAATTTAAGGCACTGTCAAATTCTACGCAGAGATTATAAAGGATGACATATGAGAAAAGGCCATTGGATTTAGCAAGAAGTAGGTCATTGGCAGAATTTAGAGACATTTTTTAATGTGGTTGTAACAGAACCCAAATAGAAAGGATTTAAGGCAAAAAAAGAGTGGATTGGAAGTGTAAACTGCAAATGGAAACTATTTAAAAGACCTGGCTGTGACCTAAAGAGGAGAGAGTGTTCAGTAGCTAATAGAAAAGCAATTTGTGTGTGTGCTTGTGTGTTTTGAAAGAGAAAACTTGAACCTGTTTGGAGATAAGTGAAACAAGTTATGATGTGTAAACAGTAAAAACTCTGATAATTTGATATTTGGGGTGGTTCACTTAATTATACATGTTAAGTCTAGGATGGTTGACCATTGGGGAGAAATCCCAGTAGGAGAGAAGAAGTCTGTGCATGGAGGTTTGGCATCTGGGCCAAATGGTACCATCAGAAGGCCTTGTAACATGTCATCATTGGGGTAAGTTTTCCAGGGACCAGGTGCTGAACAGGTCCAGACTTGCCAACTTCCCAATTTCATTAGTCTTAGGCTGTGCCCCATCACTTGATTGAAATTACTTTTGAGGTGAGTGATCTCCTAGATGGCAGATACTAACCTATCTCCTGGCCTCTTAACTGTATTCCAAGTTGCAACTAGAAACCTCATTTTAATGCTACACAAACATCTCAGAATTAACATCCCCCAAACTGGGCTTATCTTCCTCTTATATAATCTCCTTGTCCTAAATCTTCAAACTCAGACAATATACTCATCGCTCTCTACACAGTAGACCAAACCAGAAATCACCCAGAATCTTCTTTTCTTCCTTTTCCCTTTTATAATCTAATCAAGCTCTTAAGTCATGTTTAGGTTAGGGAAATGGAAGTCTACCTCAACCCCATCCCTCTTACCCAAAGAAACAGAGGAGGCAATAACCTGATTTTTGACTCCCAAGGCACACATCTGGTTAGGTTGAGTGGTGCTGTAGTCAAAATGTTTTGAGAGGATATCCAACTAAGTATTGTTTCATTCTTTGCTGTCTATTCCAAGCAAGCAACAGAATTTGAAATCAACTCCAGTCCCAGGCTTCTTGTTCTTCTCTCCTGTTTCCAATTTTATATGACTGACAAGATTGTATTAAAGCTTGGGGTTTGTAGGCTCTTGTTTGGGCTTGGGGTTGGTAGGCTCTTAGGCCTCTACCGATGTTCATTGTTTGAAACTTTAAAGTTTTACAAACAATAGTTTTTCCCTCTACCTGTTGAGTTCCCTTACTTGGTTAGTCTCCACTGATTTTTCTGTGGTCTCCTTCTACAAACAGCTCTACCTCCTTGAAACCTCCTCTGACCTTCCTAAGCAGAGTTTATGTTTGCTCTTGGGTTATTTGCTCTTCTGGGCTTATGTTGTGTTATGTTGATATGTGCAATACATCTATTATTATATTCATTCTCTTTGATCTAACAAAGTTCTAATGTTTTATTTCCTGATGTATCATGGAATTGAGTCACTTTGGTACTTAAAATACTCCTGGCATATGGTAAGCATGTGGTAAATATTTGTTGGATAACATAGCATAATGATTAGCACATAACAGGAATGTAATGTGTATTAGGTCCTTTAACCACCATC
Organism: Bison bison bison; assembly: GCF_000754665.1. Taxonomy (NCBI): domain Eukaryota; kingdom Metazoa; phylum Chordata; class Mammalia; order Artiodactyla; family Bovidae; genus Bison; species Bison bison. Next base: position 10,198 of record NW_011476055.1, on the reverse strand, counting down.
AGCTAAACCATCTGTTCTCCAGTCTTATCCCCTGATTCCATGATATGCAGCAGTGGGTCAAGAAGTGGTATTGGTCAGCGAACCGTCACTCCCTTATTTTGATTCAAAACTCTCGATGCCAAAATGGTGTGCATGTCATACTAACATGACTTCAAGACATCTCAAATAAAAACATGCGTCTCAAGTAAACAATGCATCAGTGTTACCTTTTTCTCTTGAAAAGTTTTCTTTTCTCGTTCCAGCAAACTTTATAATCCTGGTTTTCCTCCTCTCTTCCTTCCTAGTTTATTAATTCAACAAGTATTTACTGACCAGCTATCATATATTAGTTACTATTCTAGGTACTGCTGCTGCTGCTGCTAAGTCGCTTCAGTCGTGTCCGACTCTGTGCGACCCCAGAGACGGAAGCCCACCAGGATCTCCTGTCCCTGGGATTCTCCAGGCAAGAACACTGGAGTGGGTTTCCATTTCCTTCTCCAATGCATGAAAGTGAAAAGTGAAAGTGAAGTCGCTCAGTCGTGTCTGATTCCTAGGGACCCCATGGACTGTAGCCTATCAGGCTTCTCCATCCATGGGATTTTCCAGGCAAGAGTACTGGAGTGGGTTGCCATTTCCTTCTCCAGTGGATCTTCCTGACCCAGGGATCAAACCTGGGTCTCCTG
>NW_011476055.1:4108-7811 GCF_000754665.1 Bison bison bison | reverse complement strand
TGAATGCAGAGTTCCAAAGAATAGCAAGGAGAGATAAGAAAGCCTTCCTCAGTGATCAGTGCAAAGAAACAGAGGAAAACTATAGAATAGGAAAGACTAGAGATCTCTTCAAGAAAATTAGAGATATGAAGGGAACATTTCATGCAAAGATGGGCAAAATAAAAGACAAATGCTATGGACCTAACAGGAGCAGAATTATTAAGAAGAGGTAGCAAGAATACACATAAGAACTATACAAAAAGGATCTTAATGACCCAGGTAACCATGATGGTGTACTCACTCACCTAGAGCCAGATATCCTGTAGTGCCAAATCAAGTGGGTCTTAGAAAGCATCACTACCAACAAAGTTAGTGGAGGTGATGGAATTCCAACTGAGCTGTTTCAAATCTGAAAAGATGATGCTGTTAAAGTGCCACACTCAATATGCCAGCAAATTTGAAAAACACAGCAGTGGCCACAGGACTGGAAAAGGTCAGTCTTAACTCCAGTCCCAAAGAAGGGCAATGCCAAAGAATGCTCAAACTACCACACCATTGCAATCATTTCACATGCTAGCAAGGTAATGCTCAAAATTCTCCAGGCCAGGCTTCAATAGTACGTGAACTGATAACTTCCACATATTCAAGCTGGATTTAGAAAAGACAAAGGAACCAGAGATCAAATTGCCAACATTTGCTGTATCATAGAAAAACCAAGAGAATTTCAGAAAAACTTCTGCTTCATCAACTAGGCTAAAGCCTTTGACAGTGTAGATCACAACAAACTGTGGAAAATATTCAAGAGATGGGAAAACCAGACCACCTATTCTGCCTCCTGCAAGACCTGTATGCAGGTCAAGAAGCAGCAGTGAGAACCAGACATGGAACAACAGACTGCTTCCAAATTAGGAAAGGAGTATGTCAAGGCTGTATATTGTCACCCTGTTTATTTAACTTCCATGCAGAATACATCATGCAGCCATGAAATTAAAAGATGCTTGCTTCTTGGAAGAATAGTTACGACAAACCTAGACAGCATATTAAAAACCAGAGATATCACTTTGCCAACAAAGGTCCATCTAGTCAAATTTCCAAGTCATTTATGGATGTGAGAGTTGGACTATAAATTATAGAAAGCTGAGGGCCGAAGAATCGATGCTTTTGAACAGTGGTGTTGGAGAAGACTCTTGAGTCTTTTGGACTGCAAGGAGATTCAACCAGTTCATCCTAAAGGAAATCAGTCCTGAATATTCATTGGAAGGACTGATGCTGAAGCTGAAGCTCCAATACTTTGGCCACCTGATGCAAAGAACTGTTGCTGGGAAAGATTGAAGGCAGGAGGAGAAGGGGATGGCAAAGGATGAGATGGCTGAATTGCATCACTGATTCGATGGACATGAATTTGAGCAAGCTCTGGGAGTTGATGGACAGGGAAACCTGGTGTGTTGCAGTTCATGGGGTCGCAAAGAGTCGGACATAACTGAGCGACTGAAGTGAACTGAAAATACATCATACAAAATGCTGGGTTGGGTGAAGCACAAACTAAAAGCAGGATTGCCAGGAGAAATATCAATAACCTCAGATATGCAGATGACACCACCCTTATGGCAGAAAGTGAGGAAGAACTAAAGAGCCTCTTGATGAAACTGAAAGAGGAGAGTGAATAAGTTGTCTTAAAGCTCAACATTCAGAAAACAAAGATCATGGCATCCAGTCCCATCACTGCATGGCAACTAGATGGGGAAACAGTGGAAACAGTGACAGACTTTATTTTCTTGGGCTCCAAAATCACTGCAGGTGGTGACTGTAGCCATGAAATTAAAAGACGCTTACTCCTTGGAAGAAAAACTATGATGGGGAGGGAAGAGGAAGGAGGGTTCAGGATGGGGAACACAGGTATACCTGTGGCGGATTCATTTCGATATTTGGCAAAACTAATACAATATTGTAAAGTTTAAAAATAAAATTAAAAAAAAGAAAAAGAAAGAAAAACTATGACCAACCTGGACAGCATGTTTAAAAGCAGAGACGTTACTGTCAACAAAGGTCCATCTAGTCAAAGCTATGGTTTTTCCAGTAGTCATGTATGGATGTTAGAGTTAGACCATAAAGAAAGCTGAGCACTGAAGAATTGATACTTTTGCACTGTGGTGTTGGAAGACTCTTGAGAGTCCCTTGGACTGCAAGGAGATCAAACCAGTCCATCCTAAAGGAAATCAATCCTGAATATTCATTAGAAGGATACTCCAATACTTTGGCCACCTGATGCAAAGAGCCGACTCATTGGAAAAAACCTTGATGCTGGGAAAGGCTGAAGGCGGGAGGAGAAGGAGACGACAGAGGTTGAAATGTTTGGATGGCATCACTGAGTCAATGGACATGGGTCTGAGCAAGTTCCGGGAGATGGAGATGGACAGGGAAGGCTTCATGCTGCGGTCCATGGGGTGGCAGAATCAGACATGGCTGAGCAACTGAACAACCACCACCACAACCTCTTTCTCCCATACTCCTTATCAAATCTGGTCAGCAAATCCTGAATATTGAAGACTTCAAAATATCCGAAACTGACCCCTTCTCACCACCTCCACTGTTACCACTCTGATCCATTTCTCTTGCCTAGATTTTGCAGTAACCTCAAAGCCAATATTCTGTTTCTGCAACTGTGCCCCAACAGAAGCTGATGACTAACATGATTTCTTGAGCTTGTCTTGCAAAGCAACAAATAGGGGAACAGCTTGTTAAAACCCCCCCTACTTATAAATTGCCTTCACTGATTAAGCTCGCTTTAATTATTGTTTTCTTTCTTTTTTTCTCCTCTTAACTGCGTATCTTCCCAGCTTTATGTAGCCCAGTTTTATTATAGGAACTTGGAGTTGGCTCATGTCTGATGAGAGCTGACTAAGACTAATTAGACCATCAGCCTTAAAACTGAGACCACTCAGGTGTCCAATGAATGGACTTTTGATGTCAGAGGGCCAGGAAACTCCCCCTCAGATCATACTAAGCACCTCCATTTTTAAATACGCAGAAGCACTGTAACTGTGCAGATATACATCTGCACAAAACTGATTACCTCACCTTTTCCCCAACCTTTAATCTTCTTTCCCCACACCTGAGACCATCCTGCTTCTCTCATAATACTCTACTACCCTTGCCTTCAAATAGGCAGATCTGAAACTCATCCTCCTAATCTCTGTGTCCTCAATTGGCTTCCTTGTGAATATATGTTTTCTCTGTTGCAAACCTCTGCATCTCAGTGTTTAGCTTGCTGCCCATTGGGGAGATGGACCTTATTCAGTAACATTTCTATGCGTATCTCACTTACGTCTGTTCTTGAAAAGGAGCTAGAACTTTTTGAAAGCTAAAACTTATTGCTCAGTCATGTCTGACTCTACAACCCCACAGACTGTAGCCCACCGGGCTCCTCTGTTCATGGAATTTTTTAGGCAAGAGTACTGGAGTGGGTAGCCATTCCCTTCTCCAGGGGATCTTTCCAACCCAGGGATCGAACTCGGGTCTCCCATATTGCAGGCAGATTGTTTACCATCTAAGCCAAAATTGAAATGAAATTTTACTTCTCTGCTCAAAATGCTTTAATGGTTCCTATATTAGAGTAAAAATTAGTCCTAAAAATGACATAAAATATCTTTTGCAACCATGTCATCTGTTAACTCACTGATCACACCTCCTACACTCTCTCTTACTTTTGCTGCCCTAAACTCCC
>NW_011476055.1:0-2007 GCF_000754665.1 Bison bison bison | reverse complement strand
AGTAAATTGACGCTTAGGAGCTATCACCAACCTTGTATGAGAAAGCAAATTTAAAAAAAAAAAAGGGGGATAAGTGGCTCAAGAAAATCTCCTGAAAGGCCAGCTTAAAAAGGAAGGAATTTTGGGTAGTGATAAGAAGACGGAAGGAATATGATAAGATAATAATTGTGGGCTTAGGGTGCATGAAAGAGAAGAAAGAGAAGGATTTTGGAACAGCTTCCATAAGAATTGGAGAAAACCAAGTGGATAAAGAAAATTTTTAATATTTATGGATTAAGTAAAGGAACTCTCCTTTCTTTCCTCCAGAATACCTCAATTTTATGAGCAATTTTCTTTTTGAGAGCACCCAAATGACTTGGTGCAAATGTGCCTGTAGAAGGATTACTGACTAAATTCATCTACCAGTTGCTATTTGACTTGGAAAATGTCTTCTTTTGAGACGATACTTTCAGCAATTCCTTCTGACTGTACGCAGGAAAGATCAGAAGCTCTCCCTGTTTTTTTATTTGTTTGTTTGTTTTTTATCAAACCATACTATCAACACAGAGGAGAATGTTTGTGAAGGCAACTATTGCATCTGGTACTTTCACAAAAGAAATCTATGAATGTATACATATACACAAAACTCCTTTTTATCTAGAAGGTACTATATTTGTACTTAAAATATTTGCTCTCTAGCATACTTTCTGCCCTCTTTTTATTTGGTTTTTGTTTTTGTTTTTTTTTTTGTTTGTTTTTTGGCTTAAATGTTAAGCCACTTTTATACCATAAAAATTATAAAATGTTATTAATGTTAGGTGTTTTTCTTTTTAAATTTTTCATCCTTTTATGCAGGGACTGACTAGCTGACCAATGAACTGACCCAAGCAAGGGCTAGAAAGACCCTTTCTACCTTCTCTATTGAGGGATCTCTGAGTGTGGATTTCTGTATCTCACAAGTAGATTATCACTGAATCAGTATTAAGTTTCTATATATGCTTGCCTGTTTCTGTGACATCTGTCATGTTTCACTGGCCTATTAGTCTGTTTCCATCCAATATCATACTCTCTTCAATTTTATAACTTTTTAATTGTTGGGGGAGTGTGTAATTTCCTCAGTTCTGCCTCACCACAACAAAGGTTTGAAATGGTGGAGCAGTGTTACAGCTCAGTTTTATTTGGCAAGCAAAGTATAGTAAATCCTCGAGGCATGAGAGTGGACTGACCCAAAAAAGAAGGGGGCTCAATCCTGGCTCCTCATTTTATGTTTTGTCTCCTCCCCCTGAGCCTGCCCTGTGTAAATTGGGCCAGCCAGGAGGGCTGTTTGTTTCACCTGAGTTCTCACTCTGGTCCTCGGATTTTCTTTTGTTCCATTTTTGTGGGCTTTTTCATTTTTTTGTCTTTTAGCCACCGCTGTTTTGGACTCCTTTTTCCTATTCTAACCACCTAACATTCCCCCCTTAAGAAATGGGAGGCCTAATTCTTTTGGAATAGGGGCATCGAGGTCTCTCTGGCTACTTCCTGCTGAGCTGGGAGGGCAAGGGGCATTGGGCCTCCCCCTCTTGCTAGTCTCAGGCCTCAGGGTCCTTACAGCAGTGTCCATCTAAGGGTGAGTGATATTTTTCCACAGTCAGGTGTAGTTTTATATATCCTTGTTGAACTGGCACTGCATGTTGCAGTTTGGTGACCTGGGCAGAGACAAAATAGGTTAGACAATTGATAATACATGAAGCAATCATAAGCAGCATCAATATGGTGATAACAGGAATTAACAGGAACATTCAGATCAGATCAGATCAGTCGCTCAGTCGTGTCTGACTCTTTGCGACCCCATGAATTGCAGCACGCCAGGCCTCCCTGTCCATCACCAACTCCCAGAGTTTCACTCAGACTCACGTCCATCGAGTCAGTGATGCCATCCAGCCATCTCATCCTCTGTTGTCCCCTTCTCCTCCTGCCCCCAATCCCTCCCAGCATCAGAGTCTTTTCCAATGAGTCAACTCTTTGCATGAGGTGGCCAAAGTACTG
>NW_011476054.1:6288-13144 GCF_000754665.1 Bison bison bison | reverse complement strand
AGATGGCTAACAAACACATGAAAAGATGCTCAACATCACTCATTGTCAGAGAAATGCAAATCAAAACCAAAATGAGGTACCATTTCACACCGGTCAGAATGGCTGCTATCAAAATACCTACAAAGAATAAATGCTAGAGAGGGTGTGGAGAAAAGGGAACCCTCTTACACGGTTGGTGGGAATGCAAACGAGTACAGCCACTATGGAGAACAGTGTGGAGATTCTTTAAAAAACTGGAAATAGGACTGCCATATGACTCAGCAATCCCACCGCTGGGCATACACACCGAGGAAACCAGAAAGAGACACGTGTACCCAAATGTTCATCGCAGCACTGTTTACAATACCCAGGACATGGAAACAACCTAGATGTCCATCGGCAGACGAATGGATAAGAAAGCTGTGGTACATATACCCAATGGAATATTAATCAACCATTAAAAAGAATGCATTTGAATCAGTTCTGATGAGGTGGATGAAACTGGAGCCTATTATACAGAGTGAAGTAAGTCAGGATGAAAAACACCAATACAGTATACTAACGCATATGTATGGAATTTAGAAAGATGGTAATGATAACCCATATGCGAGACAGCAAAAGAGACACAGATGTATAGAACAGTCTTTTGGACTCTGGGAGAAGGCAAGGGTGGGATGATCTGAGAGACTAGCATTGAAACATGTATATTATCATATGTGAAACAGATCGCCAGTCCAGGTTCGATGCATGAGACAGGGTGCTCAGGGATGGTGCACTGGGATGACCCAGAGTGGGGGATAGGGAGGGAGGTGGGAGAGGGGTTCAGGATGGGGAACACATGTACACCCATGGCTGATTCATGTCAGTGTATGGCAAAAACCACTACAATATTGTAAAGTAATTAGCCTCCAGTTAAAATAAATACATTTTTAAAAAGTAAAATAAATATATTAATTAAAAAAAATAAACCAGAATGAATTTATAAGGACTGAAATGAAATAGTAACTTCTCTCTTCAGATAGAGGGGAAAATCAGAAACTTTTATAAACTGAATAAAATTATTCACTATTGAAATAGTTGAGAAAATTACATGAGAGGAGTGACTTTATTTTTTCCCTTATGTGCTCACCAATGTTCTCTTTATTTTTATTATTATTGTTATATGAGTATGTACACACCATTCCTGATTATCAAGCAGCCATTTTAGAATGCAGAGAAGTGTCTTATACAGTATTAATTTTGAAGCAATGTTATATAAAGTGCACAAGGGACTATGCAAAACAGAGGGAGCTACAAAAAAATCCTGACACTAGACACAGCAACAGAAGCATTCACCTTGCACATAGATACATAAGAAATCATAAATAATCGCTCCCTTAATGCACTAAGTTCTGACGTAACTTATAATGCATCCATCGGTAAATGACATGTGATTATCAAAAATTCAATATTTGCCAAATTGCACAGGGATTTGGATACCCTCATTCATCAAAAATTTCTGTATAAGTAAGACTTTCCCTCAATATTCTACGTGTATATGTTTGAAGAATTAAAAAGTTGTAACTATACCACCTAGTAAATATCATACCAGCATTTATCTGTGAAAAAAAATTGGTTTCAATACAATGGAAAATTCAACAGCTATGCCCACCTAAACTCAAAAGTCTTGTCTTCTCTGGGTTGAATTCCTTTCCCTAATACATCTGTGCTGATGTACTAAACCCTAGTAACTGACACGTAATACGTGTTTACAGAGACAGGATTTATCCTGGAGGAATCAAGTTCAACTGGGTTCATTATGATGCCCTCTAATCCAAAATGACCTGTATCCACATAAAAATGGGAAATATGGACACAGAAACCTTCAAATAGGGAGGAAACTGTGAGCAGATATGGAAGGGTCACTGCCATCTCCACAAGCCAAGGAGAGAGGACTGGAACAGAGGCTTCCTTCACATCACTCTGAAGGAACCAAACCAGCTGACACCTTCAGTGGGATTTCTGGCCTCCAAAAGTGTGAGACATTAAGTACGTACTGTTCAGTATACTGATTTCTGGCATTTCATACATCAGTTTCAGATAACTAATATGATACTTTAAAATCACCATAATTAGAAACACACAACGAAGCAAGCAAAGAAGGAAAGGGCCAGAAGATAATCTCTCTTGATACCCTCTATGTTACCAAGAAAATAATCACACCTGATACCCTCTGTCTCACCTCTGTGTTGCCGTTATCGTTCAGTCTCTCAGTCATGTCCGACTCTTTGTGACTCCATGAACTGCAGCATACCAGGCTTCGCTGTCCTTCACTATCTCCCGGAGTTTGCTCAAAATCATGTCTGTTAGATCGGTGATGCCATCCAACCACCTCATCCTTTTTTGCTCCCTTCTCCTCCTGCACTCAATCTTTCCCAGCATCAGGGTCTTTTCCAGTGACTCAGCTCTTCTCATCGGGTAGCCAAAGTATTGGAGCTTCAGCTTCAGCATCCATCCTTCCAATGAATATTCAGGGTTGATTTCCTTAAACATTGACTGGTTTGATCTCTTTACTGTCCAAGTGAGTTGCAAGAATCTTTTCCAAGACCACAGTTCAAAAGCATCAATTCTTCGGCACTCAGCGTTCTTTATGGTCCAACTGTCACATCTATACAGGACTACTGGAAAAAACAATAGCTTTGTCTGGATGGACCTTTGTTGTCAAAGTGATGCCTCTGCTTTTTACTACACTGTCTAGCTTTGTCATAGCTTTTCTTCCAAGGAGCATGCAACTTTATATTTCATGCCTGCAGTCACCATCCACAGTGGTTTTGGAGCCCAAGAAAATAAAGTCTGTCACTGTTTCCACTTTTTCCCCATCTATTTGCCATGAAGTGTTGGGACCAGATGCCATGATCTTCATTTTTAATGTTAAGTTTTAAGGTTGCTTTTTCACTCTCCTCTTTCAACTTCATCAAGAGGCTCTTTAATTCCTCCTCACTTGCTGCCATTAGGGTGGTGTCATCTGCATAGGTCAGGTTGTTTATATTTCCTCAGAAATCTTGATTCCAGCTTGTGCTTCATCCATTCCAACATTTCACATGATGTTCTCTGCATAGAATTTAAATAAGCAGGGTGACAATACACTGACTTGACGTACTCATTTCCCAATTTGGAATCACTCCATTGTTCCATATCTGGTTCTGACTCTTGCCTCTTGACCTGCATAAGGCTCCTTAGGTGACAGGTAATGTGGGATGATGTTTCCATCACTTTAAGTATTTTCCACAGTTTGTTATGCTCCACACAAAGACTTTATTGTATTCAGTGAGGCAGAAGTCAGTGATCTAAAGCAAATCAAAATATTACAAAGGATTGAAATCCCACAGAATGTTCTCTCTCTGCAGATGTACTAAATTAGAAATCAGTTTAAAACAAAAAGTAATAGGAAATCCATTTCTTTAACATCCATCAATACACCATAGAAAAATGACTTAAGTAAAAATCAAATACAATTTTTCAAGGGCCAAGAAAAAACCACAATAGAAAATATATGACCCTTAACATGAACTTCACATTCAAACGTCTTGAGGTAAAAGGAGATATCTTCGAGTTTATATTAGTAATAAGAGCCTGGAGAGCTACTGGCCATGGGATTGCAAACAGTTGGACACGACTGAGTGACCAACATTTTCTTTCTTATGGCGGAGTCCAATGATTTGGCAATGAGCTCTTTTGGAAGAAATTGAACTTAATCTTAGGAAAATACCCTCATAATAATTTTTTTGTGTTTGATTTTCCCGCAGTTATCCAGCAGGAGAACGAGTGTGCTCAAACATCATAAAATGGGGACCTCCTTGCAAGAGCAAATTTCAACATTGAGTGTCTTGCTTTTGGCAAATCTTTATAGCGATTTTAGGTATCTTCTGATGTCTTCTCATCCATAACCCCTGGCTAAGAGGTCAGGGGTAGCCAATGTCCCCTCCCCTCAACTTAAAACTTCCATTGGTGCATAAATTCCAGCAGGCATGTGCTGTCAATAATCTCACAATTGATGATCTTTGTGTGTGTAGTCTGTACTCCCCCATAGGATAAGCTGCTTTTCACTTTCTACAACGATTTCCTCTGTTGTTTATAATCATTAAGTTGCATGGTTTTGCATCTTCTCACAATTTATTTTCACTTCTAATGAAGCAGCACAATAATAATATAACCAATATGTTTATCATGGGCTCCTGTGGTTCATTTCTGGTGGTCTTCTAAGGAATGAAAGTACACAAGGCTACTTTTCAGCCGAATAAAATGAGTGCAGGAAAGCTATTTTAGCAGATTTGGCTCTCAGGAAAGGCCCCTTCTGTCCAGATCAAGTGGGTCCTGACTTGGGGATTGTGTGGCTGAACCACACCAACTCCATTTTTTCAGTTCCATCTTAGTCCACACAGTCCTAACCTCCCCTCTTTTCACATGATTGAGCTTTAGCTTAATTTACAAGAAGTGAGTCCAAGCCAGATCAGTACCCTATCAACTTTTGCCCTTGCCTTCATCTGATGTGAGACCTGCAAGAGTGCTATTGCTGACGTAAATGGTTAATGGTCATGAAACCCCTGAGGGGAGGAACCCCGATTCCAGTTGCTGCACCTGTGCTTCTGTCTTGATAGTCAGATTCTACTTCTAGCTCTGGTCCCTTTAAATTCTTTTGTACCCTTTTTGGCAGTCAGTGTGCAGTGCAGCTTCGAATGCCTCTGAATTATCTGTCGACTCTATCGTTTGTGCTTGTATGTGATTTCCCCACAGTGAACTTCATAATTGCACTCCATGGCATTGCTCCCTCTGTTTTTTTTGGTCCCAAAGTTCCATCTCAGTTTGCAGGATATTATTCAGTATATGTGCCTCCCAACAGGGATGCTAAGTGCTTTTCCTGAAAGTTGGAATTATAAAGATAGAGAGCCTTGGGAGAAGAGGTCACGTAGACTAGCCCCTTTGTCTCAGAAATGAGGAAATGAAAACAAAGGGTCTGACTTGATCTTCTAAGGTGTATAAGGGCTGGAATTTTAGATGGACTCTTCTTGCTTTTTGGAAAGTGCTTTTCAACTAAGGTCAGGGGACATGAAAGGCTGGGGTTGGATGGGGAGGGACAAGAGTCTCTTGCTAACACCCGCTTTGCTAAGCACATCACTTCTTACATTGGGCATCAGCTCAGATATCTAATACCTGTTAATGAGCTGCAGCACAGAACTTCTGGTCTGGTTCTTGTCCTGAACAGAATTCACTGTTTTATGAACCAAGTACTTTTGGTGTTTGTGGTGAGCACAGGTGCTATGAACCGAATTGGCTCCCCTCCAAAAAATTAATATGTTGGAGCCCTAACCCCAAGTGTGACTGGATCTGGAGATAGGGTATTTAGGTAATTAACTGAGATGGGATCAGGGGCATAATTGGATAGGACTGTGGCCATATGGAAGAGGAAGAGATACCAGATCTTTCCCCTGCATGTGAGGACCCAACAAGAAGATGACCACTAGTAATACAGAAAGAGAGAAACTGACACTGCTAGATCTTGATTTTGGCACTTCTATCCTCCAGAACTGTGAGAAAATGAACTTCTGTTGTTTATGCCACCTAGTCTACAGTATTTTGTTATGCCAAGCCTAGCTGATTAATATAATCAGGAATATGTATAAATAGATGAGCCCAGATCACTGCCCTAAAATGATACATTTATCACTTGAAATTTATAAGAACCAATCACCTACAATCCCACCAATTAGACATGTTAGCATTTAAGTGCCTAAGCATCCATACTGTGGTGTATTAATATTCACGTATTTTCTGACTAAAGGGGATTATGCTGTTGCTATTTGCAACCTGGAGTGTTACCTTACCACTCCCTTCTAAGAGATGACATTCTTGAATAATGAGTGGGTTTACAGGAAGTGAAAACTATGGTCTCTGCAATAGCATAAACATTCCTAAGCATAAAGGGGGTTGGGGGGTCACTTCTGCTCAAATATCAGTGAGGTGACACAATCACAGGTCTTAGAGTTGTTGTTCAGTTGCTAAGTTGAGTCTGATTCCTTGTGACCCACGGACAATAGCATGGTAGGCTCCTCTGTCCTCTACTGTCTCCTAGAGTATGCTCAAATTCATGTCCATTGAGTCGGTGATGCCATCTAACCATCTCCATTCTCTGCCACCTCCTTCTCCTTTTGCCTTCAATCGTTCCCAGTATCAGGGTTTTTACCAATGATTCAGCTCTTCAGATCAGGTGGCCAAAGTATTGGAACTTCAGTTTCAGCATCAGTCCTTCCAATGAACATTCAGTGTTGATTTCATTTAGGATTGACTGGTTTGATCTTACAGTCTAAAGGACTCTCAAGAGTTTTCCCCAGCAGCACAGTTCGGAAGCATCAATTCTTTGGTGCTCAGCCTTCTTTATGGTCCAAATCTAACACCTGTACATGACTACTAGAAAATCCGTAGCTTTGACTAGACTGACCTTTGCTGACAACGTGATGTCTCTACTTTATAATGCACTGGAATGCAAAAGTAAGGGCTACATGGAGTAACAGGCAAATTTGGCCTTGGAGTACAAACGAAGCAGGTCAAAGGCTAACAGAGTTTTGCCAAGAGAATGCACTGGTCATACCAATCACACTCTTCCAACAACACAAGCGAAGACTCTACACATGGACATCACCAGGCGGCCAATACTAAAATCAGGTTGATTATATTCTTTGCAGTCAAAGATGGAGAAGCTGTATACAGTCAGCATAAGCAAGACTGGGAGCTGACTCAAATCATGAGCTCCTTATTGCCAAATTCAGACTTAAATTGAAGAAAGTAGGGAAAACCACTAGACCATTCAGGTATGACCTAAATCAAATCCCTTACAAGATAC
>NW_011476054.1:4232-6188 GCF_000754665.1 Bison bison bison | reverse complement strand
CCTTACAAATAGCTGAGAAAAGAAGAGAAGCTAAAGGCTTCTCTTGGCAAAACTCTGTTAGCCTTTTCCATGCTTCATTTTGTACTCCAAAGCCAAACCTGCCTGTTACTCCAGGTATCTCTTGACTTCCTACTTTTGCATTCCAGTCTCCTAGGATGAAAAGGACATCTTTTTCGGGGGGTTATTTCTAAAAGGTCTCGTAGATCATTATAAAACCATTCAACTTCATCTTCTTAGGCATTAGTAGTTGGAGCATAGACTGGGATGACTGTGATATCGAATGGTTTGTCTTGGAATGAACCGAGATCACTGTTGTTTTTGAAATTACACACAGGTACTGCATTTCAGACTCTTTTGTTGACTACGAGGGCTACTCCATTTAATTCAGATGACCCATAGTAGTAGATATAAGGGGCATCTGAATTAAATTCACCCATTCTTGTCCATTTTAATTCACCGATTCCTAAACGAATATGTTCACTCTTGGCATCTCCTGTTTGACCACTTACAATTTACCTAGATTCATGGACCTAACTTTTCAGGTTCCTATGCAATATTGTTTTTTGCAGCATCAGACTTTTACTTTCACCACCAGACACATCCAAAACTGGGTGTCATTTCCACTTTGGCTCAGCCTCTTCGTTCTTTCTGGAGGTATGTTTCTGCTGTTCTCCAGTAGTATATTGGATTCCCTACTGACCTGGGGGTTTCATCTTTCAGTGTAATATCTTCTTGCCTTTTCATCCTGTTCGTGGGGTTCTCAAAGGAAGAGTGCTGAAGTGGTTCGCCATTTCCTTCTCCAGTGGACCGCATTTTGTCAAACACTCCACCTTGACCATCTATCTCGGGTGGCATCATATTATATCTCTGGAAATAAAATATGCTTTCCTTCACAATGTGGAACTATTAATATTTTGTTCGAAGCAAAATTAACGCTTCCTTGAAAGTTTAAGCAGATGCACCCTTGGAAGATTGCCATTTGGCAGATGGTAGCTCACTGATGACCTCCGTTTCTTGAGTTGTTGTTTAAGTCCTTGTTGGATCCATTTCTATAATTTGGCTCATTTCTATATGATTTTACATTCTTACATGTATAAATATTTTTGCATGTATTACCAAAGATTATTGAAAAGATTGTGTTTTTAAATTATTTCACATTTATTTGTATTTCTTCTGTCCCTAAGGAGGTTTCTCAGAGAATTAGGTGAATATATATTTCCACCCATAGATGTTCACCAGTTCTAGCTTTTGGAGTATTTTTAGAATCTAAGTATTATGAAGAAAACAATATTAAACTTGGTACATGATTAAGGAGGTGGAGACATGGTCAACCCATACTCTAAGGTGGGCAACCTAATAATGGGAGTATAACAACAATTGAAGTTTTCCTCAAGGAATAAGTGGTCCACGCCCACATAAGTCTTTCCAGACTGGGGGCCCTGTACCAGGAAGATGAGCCCCCAGAAGGCTTGGCTTTGTAGGTCAGTGAGGCTTACTTTCAGGAGAGCCAGAGGGCTGTGGGAAACTCTACCCTTACAAGGTGCACAGAAAATCTTAACAAGCTTGGGAACCTAGGACAGAAACAGCAATTTGAAAGAAGCCTGGGTTAAACCCATCTGCTGATCTTGGAGAGGCTCCTGGAGAAGTAGAAGGCAGCTGGAGCTCACCATGGGGATATAGACATAGGTGGCAGCCATTTGGGGGAGCTGGTTCTACCACATGGACCCTGGCGCTAGAGCACCATTTTGTAATCCTCCTTCTAGCTTATTTGTGCTATAACCCAGACCTGACGAACATGCCTATCAGCACCAGTACTGGGATGCCTTAGGCCAAGCAAAAACCCAAGCAGAGATACAGACCCACCTTGAGATCCCTGAAGCCTGCAGTTACCCTGGAACCCAGCTTTGGCCATCCCAGGACCTGGCCCCACATACCAGTAGTCTAGAACCAGCTGCA
>NW_011476054.1:0-1876 GCF_000754665.1 Bison bison bison | reverse complement strand
GGTTCACTGGTGAGTGGGGCTGGGTCCTGGCACAGCTGGCTGAGGAGGCCAAGGTATCTCAGAGCTGGTGCTGACCTGCTGGTGGGTGGGACTGAGGCCCAGGCTGTCCTAGGGCTACTAGCAACTCCATGGTGGGCAGAGCTGGGCCCTGGGGCTCTGGCTGCAGGACCCTGGGTGTCCCAGGTCTAGTGCCTGTGCTCTCATGTGTGGGACAGATCCTAGGCACTCTGGTGGACAGGCTTGTGTCCAGTGGCACCTGTGGGCTCAGGGCATCATAAGGCAGACTGGATGCTGGTGGATGGGCCTGTGTCTCTGCCTGGCCAGTTACCTGCTGTGAGACATTCAATCCTGGTGCCTGTAGGCTGGTGGTCAGGATCAAGGTTCGGTCCTGAGGCTTATAAGCCAGGGGGAAGATGTCAAAATGATACTTGCCAGCACCAGTGTCCATGTGGTAGAAAAAGCTTTCCAAAATTGCTTCCACCAGTATCTATGTCCCCAGAGTGAGCTCCAGTTTCTCCCTACGTCTCCAGGAGACACTCCAAGATCAGTAGGTGAGTCTGACTCGGGCTCCTTTCAAATGACTGCTTCTGGGCTTCCCTGGTGGCTCAGAGGTTAAAGCGTCTACCTGTAGTGTGGGAGACCTGGGTTCGATCCCTGGGTTGGGAAGATCCCCTGGAGAAGGAAATGGCAACCCACTCCAGTATTCTTGCCTGGAGAATCCCATGGATGGAGGAGCCTGGTGGGCTACAGTCCACGGGGTCGCAAAGATGAGTGAGTGACTTTAAACATAAACATGTCCTGTCTCTATTTTATTGATTTCTTCTCTGATCTTTATTATTTCCTTCCTTCTGCTGACCTTGGGCTTGGCTTGTTCTTTTTCTAATTCCTTTAGATGGTAGGTTAGGTTCTTTATTGGAGATGTTCCTTGGTTTTTGAGGTAGGCCTGTATGACTATAAGCTTTCCTGTTAGAACTGCTTTTGCCGCATCCCATAGGTTTTGGAAAGATGTGTGTTTATTTTCATTTGTCTCCAGGTGTTTTCTAACTTCCTCTTTGATTTCTTCACTGATCCGTTGGTTTTTTCCTATCATATTCTTTTCTCTGCATGTGTTTGTGGCTTTTTCTTTTTCTTTATGTAATTATTTTCTAATTTCATACAGTGTGGTTGCAGAAAATGCTTGGTGCAATTCCTGTTCTCTTAAGTTTGTTGAGACTTGGGTTTTCTGTGGCATAGCATGTGGTGTATTCTGGACGATGTTCCACGTGCACTTATAAAGAATGTGTGCTCTGCTGCTTTTGGATGGAATGCTGTGTTTATTACATCCAACTGGAATAACATGACATTGAAGGCCACTGTGGTCTCCTTCTATCTAAATTATCTGTCTATTGCTGTAAGTGGGATGTTAAATTTCCCTAACATTATTGTACTCTTATACATTTCTTCCAAGAAATTTTAAACAGCAGATGATACACCGCTGGATGGTGAACCGTTGTGTTAGGAAATAGATGAAAGAAATTATATAGAATACCTCATAGAAAGGTAAATGAAGTAAAAGATTAAAGAGATGCCAAGAGATTAAGAAATGGACTAAGGAGCAATTAAGTGAATCTGGTAGGCATGCCAGAAGTGGTAACCTGACTAAGTTTTAGAATAATAATATTCACAGAGAAAGAGTTGATGCTTTTCCAGAATTTAGGGAGGCTATGTTTCCATAGATTCAGGAAGCACACCTGGACACATCATAGTAAAGCTACAAAGTTAGCATATAGATTATAATAGCAAACAAAAAGCCACATTGTCTACAGAGCCATGCCAAAGACTGTGACAGCAAATCTCCTTTCATAAACAAATGGTAGCCGAAAGCAAGTAGTGAGAG